>NW_017307031.1:622297-622650 GCF_000935625.1 Nanorana parkeri
ACTAAATAAAATATATACATGATGAGAGAGATAGACAGAGAGAAAGGGGGAGAGAAAGAGAAAGAGAGAGAGAGAGAGAGGGAGAGACATTTACAGATATGTCTGCATATGTAAACAATTAGTCAAAAGTTTTAGAATACCAAGCACATTTTTATTGCAAGGTAAGCAGTAGACATGCGCACCGACAAGAAATTTGTTTAGTTTTGATTCGGATTTGGCGTTATTTAGTTTTTCGGGATTCGGGTCCGAAAGTCACTTTGTTTCGGATGAAATTCGCTAGCGGTAGTCTGTACGAATTGTCGTTTCGTTTTTCGTTTTGTTCGTTTGTTGCAGCAAAGTGACATTTGAGGGGG
>NW_017307031.1:622770-625973 GCF_000935625.1 Nanorana parkeri
GTGTGGGTGGGTGTGGGGGGGGGGGGGGGGGGGGGGGAATTATCTCAAATGTCGCTTTGCTGCAACTAAATTTCGTCCAACAAACGAAATTTCGTACTGACTACCGCTAACGAATTTCGGAATCGGAAACTCGTATTCGTTTTGCATTTGATACTTCCGCATCTCAGAATTTCTGAAATTTCGTCCGCTTTTCGATTCGGAACGAAACGAATCGCACATGTCTAGTAAGCAGTTTAAGCCCTGTGAATAAGCTTAAGGCCCCGTTCACATATAGCGAATTGTCGCGCGATTTCCGCCGCGATATCGCGCATTTTTGCCGCGCGATATCGCGAGAAGTCGCCGGCCAATGTTATTCAATGGAGCTGTCTTAACTCCATGTCGCGCGTCGCTCGTCGCGGTCGCAAGTCGCTTCTACCGGACCCTTTTTTCTGCGGATTTTGCGCGATTTTGCTTTTTTTCTATGGAGCCCGACGGGGAAGGTCGCGCTACTGTCGCTGGATCGTCGCTGGAACGTCGCCCCGAATGTCGCGCTATCCCGGCCGTGCGGATCCGCTGCAAAAGGTATGTCGCTAGGTGTGAATGGGGTCTAAAGGAGAACTATGAGGGGGAGGGGCTTTTCACTCACCTCATAGTTCTAGCCGACCTGTGACAATGAGACTGTCACAGGTCGGCTCAGTAGATCGGGAAGTGAGCGAACACATATCCTTTTTGAGAAAGTTAATCTACGAAACGCGTCAAAGGATGTTTGGTCTTCGCCTCTCATAGCTCAGTTTCTGCAACACATTTTCAAAGCTTTTATCAGTTCGTGAATTCTGTAAGTGCATTTGTATACTTCAAGCAATAAATTGTGTTTAGTTACTGCACTTAGAGGGTTCGCCTCCTTTCTCCATTTGTCTCTCCTATGAGATACTAACAGATATACGCCGCCGATCTGGGTGGTAAGGTTTTGGAAAAATCGAAGGGGAAAACTACCCCTGACTGCCTGATTTGGAATAAAAAGGAAGGGATGGAACATTAGAACCCCAGGACTGTCCAGTCTTTTTTTCAACCAGTGATCGGTTGGATATATTTTGGAAGATATCTATCTGCGAAATGAATGGATTATTTATTGAAACATCATTGATGGACAGGAAAGTAACCGTTTTTATCCCATCTCATATAAACGGCAAAACCTTTGAAATTGACTGCCTGTTATATTGTTGAGATTATTCTAAATATTTAACCCACTGAATGCTTGCTATACCGCTGAGATTGTTCTAATTATTTAACCCCGTTATCTATCTGAGAGGGGAATTAAAATGTATATTTTATTTTATATAATTGAGATTGTTCACTGCTCAACGGGTGATCGAGACACAGATAAACTGTGTGCATAATACTAGGATATTTATCACTGTTTTAGGATATTGTAATCACTAATTTTGATCATCGGATCAGGTTTACACATACAAGATTTTTGGGACCCACTGGTCACGCATATAAGGATTGCAATTAAAGGAGAACTATGGGGTCAGTGTTTTTCCCCATAGTTCTCTTTAGGGTAACGGGAGGACACAAACTAGCGTACTCCCGTCACCCTAGGCTCAGTATATAGAGAGCTACAGCTTCCTATATACTGAGACGCTGCAGCCAGAGCGGATCCCGACTTAGATGACGGGATCCGCCCAGCTGCGTGAGTGACAGCTGGCTCTGCCTATCTAGAGGCAGAGCCAGCTGTACCCGCCCCCTCCCCCGTCCGATACCCGTGAGTAACTGTCACCACTCTCTGCAGGGACATGATCGAGAAGTGTATCTAATATAGCAAGCAAGTTGCGCTTGGTCTAAGTGAATGTGGATTTTAAAGTAAAAAAGGGGAAGAACAAACTCTTAAATCAAGGAACCCATAAACATCACTGTGAAAAGACGAAAATGCTCTATATCAATATGTGATCAAGCTCCGCCCAACTGTTTGGCTTATTGGCCAGCATATCCGCCCAGTTGTTATTGTTTAATGACAGATCAGCATCCCCAGTTCATTTGGGGTTGCTGATCTATCATTACAACTAGGCGGAGCGAGCTGTGAGATTGTGAATAGCCCGTACAGCAGCCCTCAGCAGGGCTCAGGCGGCCGAAGCGAGCCGAAGGATCAGCCGAAGCTACAGCTGAAACCTTCGGCTCCATAGTGAATAACCCTTTAGGTTTCCAAAAACAGGTAAATTATTAAAATGTAGTTATAATGAGTTACATTTCAGATTTCTAACCCTACATGTGTAGGTCTCATTTTCAAAAAACTGCCAAGAAAGCCAAGGTATTAGTGAGTACAGTTTCCCGTACTGTCAAAAGGCACTTGGCAACCGGAGGAAGCTCTGACTGCCCCTAAGCTATGACAGAATCAGAAGAGGACAGAATCTGCAGAAGTTGCTGAAAGTCCTAAGTCTCAGAATAAGAAAAAGAAGTTTGCCTGGAAGAGCTACCACTGTCAGTGTGTGACTAGGGATTAGGTTCAATTTCACAGCAACATAGGGTTGCTGTGAAACAGGTTTGTCCCAAACTTTACCTGTTCGCAGTTTGGCCTGTTCAAGAGAACCTCTAGCTGCTCTCTATCTATCTATCTATCTATCTATCTATCTATCTATCTATCTATCTATCTATCTATCTATCTATCTATCTATCTATCAAGGGGGTGTGGGGGGTGTGGCCCGCACCCGGCTGATACTATCGGAGGGGTGACACCAAAATGACTGACAGTCATTTTGGTGTCACCCCCCTCTGAAGAGTCGGGCACTCGGTCAAGGACCTAAGCCCGACAGTTGCTCGAGAGAGAGAAAGAGAGGGAGGAGGGGACCCCGCAGCATACCTTATCCCGCCGGGGACGTCCCCTCCTCTCTCTGCCGGCATCCATCACCAAGATGACCACAGGCAGCTAACAGCAGTACAGCGCGTGACATCATCATGCACGTGCGCGATGACGTCACACGCATACGCGATTACGTCACTGCAGGGTGTCACCCGGTACCCGCACCAGGTGTCACCCTGCCTCGGGATGCCTCTGACCTATCTATCGCTCTATCTCATATCTATCTATCTATCTATCTATCTATCTATCTATCTATCTATCTATCTATCTATCTATCTATCGATCTATCTATCTACCTATCTATCTATCTATCTATCTATCTATCTATCTATCTATCTATCTATTTATCTATCTATCTATCTATCTA
>NW_017307031.1:627336-629319 GCF_000935625.1 Nanorana parkeri
CTATCTATCTATCTATCTATCTATCTATCTATCTATCTATCTATCTATCTATCTATCTATCTATCTATCTACCTACCTACCTATCTACCTACCTATCTATCTATCTATCTATCTATCTATCTATCTATCTATCTATCTATCTATCTATCTATCTATCTATCTATCTATCTACCATACTACCCATAATTGAAACATCACATTTGGATGGTCTGACCCTTTAATGGTTCTTTTGTATAGATAACACAGTTGGCCTCCAGAAAGACAGAATTGGACCAACATCCTTCACAGCAGCTTCCAGCTGTCAGCCAATTCTCCTACCGTACGCGGCTTCAGAAACCCAGATGTTGCAATCGCGATGGAATCTTGTTTGATTTATAAAAAGACATTTATCTTTCTCTGGACCTTAACATGACAAGACCCCTGAGGGGGTTTTTAGAGAAGCCAGAACATCTTTCAACCTTGCTGAGCCAAGACACACGGTCAGTATTATTTATAACATGTCTGGTCCTCGAAATTGGTCGCACCTGCTGGCCCTTCTCATAGTTATACGAGCTTTGAAGAGTAATGATGAAAGATATCTGATGATATCTGGAAAAGCTGATTCTCGTTTACAGGGAGGATAATTAGTTCTGGAGTTACTTTAGTATGCGGGTTCATTAGCTAATAAAGAACAGACAGATGAAACCACATCAGGACCCCCTCCGCAGGGCCTCAAGGTGCCCACAGACCTGAGATAGCGACTGAAAACATCTGGATCTTGATGGTCCTACATCTGGGGGTGTCTATGGATGGGACAGGTGGTTGCACTTGGGGTAGACTAGTAATTAGACAGGTTGGAAAACTTTCTCTTTTGCTATTGTCTTTCCTTCTAATCTGGGGAAATTGACAGATTTTACTGAATGCTCCTACCAAAATTTTGTATGTTTATAATCAATTGGGAATCGAAATAAAGGAGTTTTATGGTGTTTTTAAGGCTGCGATTGGCCTTCTACAGGTGAAAGGACGTAGAACATTAGGCAAATGCAAAATATAATTGTTAGAAGATGTCAAATTTGTCAAAAAGTTCTCATCCCTTATGGTGACCACCTTCTCACCAGCCATAAACAAAGCCCACCTCTAGAGGTTTGTGAAACACCAAAGGCAGTTTGGCCTGAGGATGGTCAGATCGTTCCTCCACAACTAGGGATGCACCAATACCGGTTTTTCGGTATCAAGTACGAGTGCCGATATTTTTTTTTTCTGTACTCGCCGATACAGAACACTGATACCGGAAGTCCCATTAAGAAAGCCAGGCGGCGTGTGATGACTCACCACCTGGCTTCCTTATTAGCCGGGAAGCTGGGCGGCGTGTAAAGACTTGCTACACGGCTTCCCGATTAGCAGGGAAGCCGCCTCCAGGTGACGAGAAAGCATGGAGCCGGCTTTCTGGCGAATCAGGAAGCCAGGCGCCGTATAATGATGCGTTGCCCGGCTTCCTGATCAATCAGGAAGCCAGGCGCCGTATAATGATGCGTTGCCCGGCTTCCTGATCAATCAGGATCAACCAATCAGGAAGCCGCGTAACGCATCATTACATGGCGCCCAGCTTCCTGATTAGCCATAAAGCCGGATCCAGGCTCCTTTGCCACCAGGTGACGAGGGAGCATGAAGCTGGCTTTCTGGCCAATCAGAAAGCTGGAGGGCGTGAATGACACGCTGCCCAGCTTCCTGATACCTCAACTACTATTATCGGTATCGGTGCATCCCTATCCACAACCATCAACCTTTAAAACAGAATTAAAGGCTTGCGGTGTCCCCAGAACAGTTGCCATAATGTGAAGAATGCACATCACATTTGTATGTTATGGCAAGCGTACCTCCCAATGTGCTCTTGCCTATTGATGCGAGCACTGCTCTCACCAATCATTGCTCCATCACTGCTATCTTCTTCTGGGTCAAATGTCTCCTTCCTTTCTCCATTGGCCAGCCACTGATGACATAGCC
>NW_017307031.1:629393-639273 GCF_000935625.1 Nanorana parkeri
CCGCCCCCCCCCCCCCCCTGTGGTAGCACACAAGAATTACATAATCCCAGGTAAGGGATCTTAGAATACATACAAAGTCTCTTATACTAAAAAAATAGATTTAGTTTTGCTTTAATGTCTGTATCTGCTGTGATCAGCTCTATACATTGACAATGGGGCGCCATTTGGTTTAGGGGGAAAGAATAAGTAACAATACTTACCTTAATCCTCATTTTCCCCCAGCAGCCATTACTCTCCTTCAGGCTATTGGATGCTGCCAATATGTGGACTGGACCTCAACGTCTTCATGTACAATGCAGGACTGCTATGTGAGGTCACCAGAAAGACAATGACCAGAGGAGTGGCTTGATAGGACCAGTCATGTGCCAGGGCGGAAACCTGCGGAAGAGAGAAAAATAAAGTAAGTATTGCTGTTTACTCCTTATCCACTTGACAAATCAAGCAAAAAAAATTCGCCGTTGTGGGTGCGCGGGGGGGGGGGGGGGAGTTGGGCGGGAGAGAGATGGAGGTGGCTTCTTGTAATAAGCCCACTTACTGATGCTCTCTTTCCTTGTGCAGGGTGACTAGTCTTGTCTCCGCCTCCTCCTGTAATGAAGACCGCTTACTTCTGCTCTCTCTGCTTGTGGACTGACTGGTCTTGTCTCCACCCCTCCTGTAATAAAGAACGCTCACTGCTGCTCTGTCTCCTTGTGCAGGGTGACTGGTCTTGTCTCCGCCCCCTCCAGTAATACAAATCGCTCACTGCTGCTCTCTCTCTCTCCTTGATCTTGTCTCCACTCCTTTACTTTCCCGCAGTGGGTGGAGCCAGCTGAGCCCCTTTCACAGTTCTGCACAGGTTATGTACAGCACAGTGATGATGTCACTGCTACTTTTACAAGTGGTGCACACAGAGTGGATTTATACTAGGGATCCTCCAGTACAGATACTAGCATTGCCAATGCCGAGTACTCGCCCAAATGCTCCAATGCCTTGCCCGATACTCGAGCCTCCGGTATCAGGAAGCCGGGCAGCGAGTGATTACTCACTCGCCACCCGGCTTCCCGATTAGAAGGGAAGCTGTCTCCGTCCTTCCTCGTTACCAGGTGACGAGGGATCATGAAGTCAGCTTTTTGGCCGATCAGAAAGCCAGGGGGAATGTAATAACTCGCAGTCCGGCTTCCTGATTGGCAAGCTTCCCGATCAACCAGGAAGCCAGGCAGCGAGTCATTACATGCTGCCCGGCTTTCTGATTGGCTGGGAACGAGGGAGCATGGAGCTGGCTTCCTGGCCAATCAGAAAGCCGGGCAGCATGTAATGACTCGCTGCCTGGCTTCCTGGTTGATCGGGAAGCTTGCCAATCAGGAAGCCGGACTGCGAGTTATTACATTCCCCCTGGCTTTCTGATCGGCCAAAAAGCTGGCTTCATGATCCCTCGTCACCTGGTAACGAGGAAGGATGGAGACAGCTTCCCTTCTAATCGGTAAGCCGGGTGGCGAGTCATTACACTCCGTCTGGCTTCCTTAATGGGACTTCAGGTATCGGTATTGGAGAGTACCGAAAGAATATCGGTACTCGTACTCTTTACCGAAAAACCGGTATTGGTGCATCCCTAGTATACACCCTTTGTGGCTATTGAGGAGTATATTTCAATAAAAGTCTTTGTTCCTGGAGTTTAAGTTTAGAATGGAGGTTTTATTTTTCACAAAGATCTAACTAAATGTACGTGACCTCCTATGAGTTCCCTTCAGCCTCCAAGTCAACATAAAACACACAAGTCCTCTTGACAAATGGCAGAGTTTCCAGATGGTCAGCTTTGGCTCAATAAGCACATCATGTGACCCCCAGAGAAATATGTACAATGTCATATTTAAAAAACATTATCATGCAAATGGTACGCTTGTGTGTAAACTTGAGCTTGAGCCATTGGGCTCTGTAAACAACATCACTGCTCCAGTGAAGAAGGGAACAGACACCTAAAATAAGTTTAACCCTTACTTACTCTATATGAAGCTAAATAAAAGGATGGCTTGATTTCGGGTTTATACAGAACACTCGGCCTACAGGAGTTCCCACCAATCCACATAAAAATATACAGTAAGTCCTTATGACTAAATTCATATAAATATTGGAATAAAAACTTTATTAAAAGTGCATTCTATATTTTTCAGTTAGGAATAGAATATTGTGAGTATTTCATCTCCCTGGGCCCTCTGGAGGACATCCACCAGGGGTTCCTGGGAGATGGAGAGAATATCGAATGGTTTTAAACACTGCAAAATGTTTCTGTCTGTGTGATGTCAGGGAAATTTCCCTTTTCTTCCTGTCCTGCAGACACAACAGGAAATGAGAGGACATCCAGACTGAGACAGGTGTCACTGGAACAGGTGTCCCCATTGGAAGATTTCCTATCACCTCCTGTCCTGGTGGCAACAGTAAAACATTGGCCTCTCCCATTAATCTCTTTCCCAATGGCAGTGGTCATGGGGACAAAAAGAGAGTTGGGTCTCACCAGAGGGGACACAACCAGCCAGAGCTGTCCCCTTGAGAATCGTGGCCCCGAAAGGCCCGTCAATAAGCTTCTTTGCACTTTTTATGCAATTTATATGCAGTAGAATCAAAAAGTAAAGGAAAAATACATATAACTGCTTTATTAAAAGTAACTGTGAACACTTGAACATATCACTTTTCCACATAAATAAGATGCAAAATCAAGATTTTGGTCAAGGGGGTGAAAATAAAGAAGATATACTCGCCCAAGTCTCAGTCCTGCCCGACTGCTAGACTGATGTGGCTTAAAATTTGGAAGCAACGCATAACTCGGTGTTCAAACAATGCATCACTATGCTTCCCCTAAGCCCACTCCCTCCTACAGTACCTACATAATGCCCCGTGCCTCCTCTGTTCTCCACGCCAGTCTTAAACCTCTTGTCATCCAGAAACCCCAGGGCATCTTGTTTCATCTTATTGATCCTGGGGCATCCTATGTTATCCAGTGACCCTAGGACATCATGTGTCATCTGGTGACTCTGGGGCATCCAGTTCCATCCAGTGACCCCGGGGCATCCTGTTTCATACAGTGACCCTGGGGCATCTTCTCTTATCCAGTGATCCCAGTGCTCCCTTTGCGACTCTGTAGATAGATGTCACCAGCACACCGGAATCATTTCCAAATCACCAAGTGTCCATTTATTGAAACATCTGATGTTTGCTGGTGACATCTATCTACAGTGACCGTAGGGCATCTTGTGTCATCTGGTGACTCAGGGGCATCCAGTTCCATTCAGTGACCCTGGGGCATACTGTGTCATCTGGTGACTCCAGGCTATCCACTGCCATTCAGTGACCCCGGAGCATCCTGTTTCATACAGTGACCCCGGGGCATCCTGTGCCATCCAGTGTTTCTGGGGCATCCTGTGCCATCCAGTGTTTCTGGGGCATCCTGTGCCATCCAGTCACCCTGAGGCATCCTCTCTCATCCAGTGGCCTTGGAGCATCCTGTCTCATCCACTTACCTTGGGGCATCCTGTGCCATCCAGTGACCCTGGGGCATCTTCTCTTATCCAGTGATCCCAGTGCTCCCTTTGCGACTCTGTAGATAGATGTCACCAGCACACCGGAATCATTTCCAAATCACCAAGTGTCCATTTATTGAAACATCTGATGTTTGCTGGTGACATCTATCTACAGTGACCGTAGGGCATCTTGTGTCATCTGGTGACTCAGGGGCATCCAGTTCCATTCAGTGACCCTGGGGCATACTGTGTCATCTGGTGACTCCAGGCTATCCACTGCCATTCAGTGACCCCGGAGCATCCTGTTTCATACAGTGACCCCGGGGCATCCTGTGCCATCCAGTGTTTCTGGGGCATCCTGTGCCATCCAGTGTTTCTGGGGCATCCTGTGCCATCCAGTCACCCTGAGGCATCCTCTCTCATCCAGTGGCCTTGGAGCATCCTGTCTCATCCACTTACCTTGGGGCATCCTGTTTCATACAGTGACCCCGGGGCATCCTGTGCCATCCAGTGTTTCTGGGGCATCCTGTGCCATCCAGTGTTTCTGGGGCATCCTGTGCCATCCAGTCACCCTGAGGCATCCTCTCTCATCCAGTGGCCTTGGAGCATCCTGTCTCATCCACTTACCTTGGGGCATCCTGTGCCATCCAGTGACCCTGGGGCATCTTCTCTTATCCAGTGATCCCAGTGCTCCCTTTGCGCCTCTGTAGATAGATGTCACCAGCACACCGGAATCATTTCCAAATCACCAAGTGTCCATTTATTGAAACATCTGATGTTTGCTGGTGACATCTATCTACAGAAAAAAAACCCCTACTATTTGGGATGCAACAAGGCATCTATATACTGTCCATGTCACCTGTGTCTCTATACAGCCTCTGGAATGCTCTGCAGTTGTCTGGCCATCAGTATACTGCTATCAGTATGTTCTGCTGCCTCTCTACCCTCTGGAGGGCTCCTGCAATCACCACTGCCCTCAGTGACAGTTGCAATAACGCATACAGCTCAGTGATTTGACCCTAATGTCCAGTGGCGGAACTATCGCCGGCTATGAGGCCCAGGGCACAGGGGGGTCTGGCCAGGACAAGGAACAAAGGGGTCCCCCTGATACCGTGCGGGCCGCCTGGGTCACTATGGCATCTCAGGCTGATGGTTGTCACTGGCGGCTGTGAGCAGGAACGTGCCGCGGTTCAGATCACCGACAACCTGTCAGTGATTTGTGCAGCGGCGCTTTCCTCCTCACAGCCGCTGCTGAGTCAGTGACAGCCAGCAGCTGTGGAGGAGGAGGACGGGGCCTAGGGTCGGCAGTGGGGGAGGAGGCGGGGCCCGACGTCGGCAGCGGAGGAGGCAGAACCGGCGAAGGAGGAGGAGGCGGGGCTAGCCAGCGACCATGGAAGAGGAGGAGGCGGGGCTCAGTGGTGGAGGATTCTGACAGCGGATCAGGGCTAACAGGTAAGAGGTGTGCAGGGGTGTGACCAGCCCCCCTGAGCCCACCATAGAGAGTCTATGGTGGGCTCTGCAGGGTCACTCTCAGATGGGCTGTGTGGGATCTCAGGTGAGCTCTGCAAGGGGCGTAACTAGAAATCCAGAAATACAAAATGTTGATATGGGGTGTATGTATGTGATTTTTAGTTAAGCCCCTGCTCATGTCACATAAAAAAAATAAGCCGAGCCAGGGGCGTAACTAGAAATCCCAGGGCCCAATGGCAATGCGCCACAAAGCTTTACCATGCGCTCTAACATTCTAACAACGTCAGGCAGCGAATGTGCCTGGCGTACGCCACAATATGGTGCACGTGTATGTTATGTGTGTGTGGGGGAGGGGGGGTTGTTCTTTTTTTTTTATTTACACATATTTTTTAAATTATTATTTTACTGTTGGGGGGACGTTGGGGAGATATTAGGGGTCCAAACAGACCCCTGACATTTCCCTTTTGAAATAGATAAAGACATTGGGGACACAGAGTCCACACACACAGTCCTCAATGTCTTTTTCTGCCGCCTCAGCACTCAGTGAATGGGAAGCACTCAGTACAGAGGCTCCTCCCATTCATTCACAAACTGCTGATAGTAAGATAATTACTATCAGAAGGTTTTGTATGGGGAGGGACAGTTTGTGAATGGGGAGGAGCCTCTGTACTGAGTGCTTCTCCCCATTGAGAAATTCATGAATGAACAGGAAGCACACAAAAAAGGAAGAAAAGTGGGGCTTTTCAGGTGTCATTCTAGGCAGGGAACACATATATTGCACATTTGTCTGTTAAAAATGCATTTTATTGTACAAATAATATAAATAAATAAATATATTACACACCCATATCATCTTCCTATACATAATATAGTCTAAAATCGCCGTAGCTCCTGATCTAGCCCCTCACTCCTTATGTCATCTGGGCGATGGTTCTGTTCTGTTGGAGATATGGACTGAGTTACCACTAAGACCCAGCTACAAAGGCAGCCTCCTATCTTCCTGAGGAAGCTTTTTAGTGAAACGCGTAGAAGATTGCACCCACAGTATATTGATGCAAGACTTTGTAACAATATGACAATACATGATGAATTTAAAATGAATTTAAGTAATATTTTTGAATGATTATTGCAATTCCGATGCCTAGAATGTGGCCGTGTGGTCCAGGGAGGTTATATAAGCCTTTTGTGATTTTAGACTATATTATGTATAGGAAGTTGATATGGGTGTGTAATATATTTATTTATTTATATTATTTGTACAATAAAATGCATTTTAACAGACAAATGTGCAATATATGTGTTCCCTGCCTAGAATGACACCTGGAAAGCCCCACTTTTCTTCCTTTTTTTTTTGCTTCTACTATATTAGGGGTGTGGTGTCCTGGTTTCCCTGGTGGCTCAGAACCATTTCTTTGTATTCAATGAATGAACAGGAGGTGATGTAAATCACAGCCCGTTCATTCATAACTGGAGACACATAGTACTACGGTATGTGTCCCCAGTTATTTACAAACACCGGAGTGATCAGACGATCGCTCCAGTGTTTGTGCTGCATACGGGGGATCAGTAAATATCAATGATACTTACCGATCCTCCGCTCGGCCACGCACACAGCCGCTGTCATCCTGAAACTGGCAGGAGGACAGCGGCCCCGCTCTCCTCCCCGCCTGGCGCTCGAGTTATCTGTGTCCTCAATGTATTTTTCTATTTCAAAAGGGAAATGTCAGGGGTCTGTTTAGACCCCTAATATTTCCCAGAAGCCCCCCAAACAGTAAAAACTTGACCCCATAGTTCTCCTTTAAGGTTGCTGACCCCTGGTTTAGACACAATGAAAATCTCTAGATCTTCACTTTAAGATAACAAATCTTCACTTTTTACAGTGGATCTTCCAGTGACTTTGCACGCCTGCCGTACACTTTGCGATTATCGTGTATGGGCACCGTGTAAGGTGTATGGGCACCTTATAGGTGCCCATAGACCTGCCGATTATCGTACAATAATCGGCAGGTGTATGGAAGGCGTGCGACCTCTTCTACTGTACGGTCACACGAAATTCGTCTTCCGAGCACGCTTGAAAACCCGCCGAAAATCGTCCGATTTTCGGCGGGTTGGTGGCGCGGTCGGGAGACGAATGCCATTTAACAGTTTGTATTAGCTACAGAAAGCAGCCACAGCCTAAGTAGAAAGGCCTGACCCCCGCCAGTATGCTGCAGAGAAGGACCCGTGCGTGGAAGCAGTGGACTCTCTGCATAGCAGGGAACATACGGTTACATTGGAGAGCTCTAGCAGAGTGGACCTCTGCAGAGAGACCACTACTTTTACATATGAAGCAAGGGTTCTTCTTTGCAGCATGCTGGCGGGGGTCAGGCCTTTCTACTCAGGCTGTGGTTTTTTGCGGCATTTTGCGGCTTATCCCATCCACCATACCAGCCTTCCTGGATGAACATGTCCAGCAACGCCCTATAAAGCAGCAACAGCAGGAGTACAGAACATGGTTAACTTCTGGGATTCGTTCTCTGCCAGTGAAACATGTGTGGATTAAAGGAAACCAATGTCATTACCCGCCGCCGTGATGAACAACACCCGGGGGAGGGGAGGCCTTTGTATTTTTGTTTACTTTGGGGCGTGCAAGCCTCTGAGTTTGACCAACAAAATAAAGCAATCAATCAGGGATAATTAACATTGATCGCTCCGCGCACAGTTCTAAACCGCAAGTTCCTGGTGATTGTACAAATATTGGCAAGGATCGGACCCGTCGCTAATCAGAAACAGGAACTGCGCGGAGAAGATTCTGGCCCGGATTCGGATACATAATGCTACAACGCAGTCGGATAATGGCCTAATTCCTCAATTGGATTCTACGAGATGTCTTTCCCATAGCTGACCTTACGACACGTGATAAAAGATTGCAACTGAAACCCCAATCATAATTGTTTGTATGTGTAATGAAGTCAGGCTGCATAACAACTCAAGAATCGTTTTTTTTTTGTACTAAAAATATTCTAATGCCTTGGTCCTCAACTGGTGGGTCGGGAGCCTAAAGTGGGTCGCGACCCCGCGTTCAGTGGGTCACCGCCTGCATTCCACTTTTCTAGGTGAGAGGCTCGTCAGCCTCCCCCTAGCCTCCCCCATCGCACAGTACTGTCAGTTCTTACGCTGAGCAGCCATTCAAAATATGTTGCCCAGTGTCAGCTTGAGGTGGGGTGCACTGGGGTTATGGCTGCAAGCAGGGAGCTCCATCCATACGTGCATTGCTTACGGCTCCCTCGTCTGCCCTGTAGAGGAGCCTGGACGGGACTGACAGGGCTGTAGCTAGCATGGGGCGAGTGAGGCACCTGCCTCAGGCGCAGCTGAGAGGGGGCGCAGCCAGGGCCAGTCTGGCTGCGCCCCCTTGCCCCCGTTGCCATGGCAAGCATAGCAGGCCAGTGGCAACAGGGGCTCGGCAGGGAGAAGAGCGTCGACACAGGCTCCAGCTTCTCCTCTGATCCCTGCTGCTCTCCCTCGCCTGTATGGGCAGAGAACTCTGTGTCCTCAATCTCTTTTTCTATTTCCAAAGGGAAATGTCAGGGGTCTGTTTAGACCCCCTAATATATCCTGGACGCCCCCAGAACAGTAAAAAACAAAAATACAACAACAAAAAAAAAAGCACCTCCCACACACATAATACTAGAGCTATGCTAAGACTAAAAATTTGTTTTTCGACGAAATGAATGAACACTAACAAAATGTCATTAGTTTAGTCAAATGAAACAAATTTTTATGCTATTTTAGATTTGTCCGCCACCTGGGGTCGGGGCGCATGGCGTCACATACCGCACACCCCTGGTGGTGGGGTTGGGGGGGGGGCACAATTTTTTGTTTTTGCCTCGGGCGCAAAAGGAGCTAGCTACGGCTCTGCGGACTGACGTCACATTCTGGCACCGGGAACCTCTACAGGTGCACATGGGAACACATGGGAGCTGTACAAGCAATGCACATATGGATGGAGCTCCGTCACAGCACAGCGGCCCACTCTGCCGTGCGTTCCATTGCAGTGCAACTTGGGTCGCGACCTAATTGCCGAGGACAAATGTGGGTCCTGAGGTTACACAGGTCGAGAACCGCTGTTCTAATGTGTTTTGGGATTTCTTGTTCCTAGGCCGCCTGGTTTCTTGACCAGTCAGGAAGCCAGGGGGCGGGTCATCACGTGCCGCTTGCCTTCATGATTGGTTAGGAAGACAGGCTGCCTAACAACAAGTGAAGCTGGCTTCCTAGCCAATCAAGAAGCCAGGAGACGCGTCATGACCAGCCTCTTAGCTTCCTGATTGGCTAGAAAGCCGGCTTCACTTGGTTAGGAAGACAGGCTGCCTAACAACAAGTGAAGCTGGCTTCCTAGCCAATCAGGAAGCCAGGAGGTGGGTCATAACCTGATAGGAAAGGAAGCCAGCTCCATGCTCCCTCTGCGCTGCTGAAGTTCCGGTATCGGAGGTAAGTATCGGAGCATTTGGGCAAGTACGAGTACTCGCCCAAATACTCGGTATCGGCACCCATACCGATACTAGTATCAGTATCGGTGCATCCCTAATTCCTATAGGAGGTTGATAGGTCCTATAAGAGTTTTCTGCCTTCCTCTTGGTGAAGTGTTGGATTATTGTACTGAAGATGTTTGTTTTCAATGTATCTATTTTTGTCTTTTGGTTGAACTCGTTGGACATCTGTACTTGAACCCGATTAACTATTTGAGCATACAACATTCTACCCCTTCTAGTGTTAGGTCACATGATAACTAAACATCCTGATCAATGCCGCATGCTTCATGCAATAAATATGGGCTGGTGGTGGACTTGGTGTGAATTGAATATATAATATTACGCAAATTCTTCTTTTTACAGAAGCTGCTGTCTGGGGAGGAGGATGAGGGTGGATGTAGGGGGGAGGAG
>NW_017307031.1:639301-645621 GCF_000935625.1 Nanorana parkeri
GGGGGGGTGTTTGCACAGCAATGGTGGAAGGTGGGGGGGTGTTTGCAAAGCAGTGAGATTCTGTAGAAAGGAGAAGTGATACATATTTATCTTTACACATGATAAAAAGTCCTTTTGTTCTTTTTCCAGGTATCAGATTCCCCGGCAGAGCCGACACATCCGCGGAAACTTCAATTGGAATAATTAATTGCATGAAAGGGGAACAATAGTTTAATATAATGGGAAATTATTAGGACATTTGTATCCGCGGTTGTCAGCGGTCGATAATGGCTTCCTGTAATTTGCGAGGAGACACAGCAGCTTTGTTCTAAAAGCAAATTCAATAATAAGAGTACAGAGAATGAAAGTGACATAAAGCTGCCATACAAAATTGCCGGGTGGGTTCACCTGCCAATGTGTGCCCGTGAGCTGAACTATACAGAGGGGACAATATGTCCGGGAAGGTTTCTCATACATCCAGCTCATGGTCTATCTGTAAAAAAATTAATCAAGGCAACTTGGTGTATGTTTCTCAAAGACGTTTTTCTGGTCATCCGACTAGCTTTCCTAATTCAGAAATGAGAACGCTAGTCGGATGACCAGCGCAACGTCTTCAAGAAAAACACAGCGAGTCCAGTTGCTTTGATTTTTTTTTTTTTTTTTACTAATATACAGAATGGAGACTTACTGGCCAATAGTGTCACAGCTAATGGCAAGGACCTGGCCAAACTCCCAAAATTTCACCCAGCTCCTAAAAAAAAAAGCATTGAAGCCAATGGGTTAGATGAAATCATGGTGGTCTGAGGGGGCTAAGGTTGTATTTGTTGCTTTTAGTGACTTTGCATGGCCCCCCTGCTTGTCTTCTGTTTATTTTTGGGGGTAGCTTGTTGTTAATTGAGGTGCAAAAGGTGGGTAAATAGCACCTAGAAAATATTAAAGTGGAACAAAAATGTTATCTTTCTCACACAGTATTACATAAGAGAAGCTTATTCCTGTTGGAATACCCGACGGCCGGCCGGGAGCTTTACACAGTCAAGCGATCGAGCGTCTCCAGAGACGCCCGATCGTTTGCATTAGCAGCTGTCACTGCCGTTGCCGAGATCCGATGCGGCTGGGACCGGCACGGCTCTGTGACAGGAGATCAAAGGGAGTTCAGTATACGAACTCCCTCTGATCTCCTCTCAGTCCCCGAATGCAGGAAGTGATGTATATTACATCACTTCCTGCATTCAGTGTCACTCTCCAGCTAGAGAAGCTGATGAAGCAGATCTCTGCTTCATCAGCCTCTCTGGGGGTCCCTAGGTGACATTAGGGGTCTTGGAGACCCCTGATGTCTCCATAAAGAGGACCTGTCATGTAAATTGGCTATCCCATAGAGGGCTTCCTAGCCCCCCATGTAATAGCCATAAAGTTGTGTGTAAAACAAAACAAAAAAAGTAACACAAAAATTAAAGAATCATAAAAAAATAAAGAAGCATAAAAATAAAATAAAAAATAAAACATTTTTTTAAAGTCCCCGCCCCCCACATACACACGCAGATATGCGTCGGGTGCGCCTACGTGTGAAAATGATGATTGCGCCTATTGTGCTGCACATGTTACATAACGTCGGAGTGAAAGCAATAATTTTAGAGCCATTAATCACTGATAACACTAAACTGATGAGCAGTAAAAGCATTTTAATCGTCGCCTATGTGCGTTTTTTTGCGATTTTGCGGGTGCACGCAATTTTAAGGCTTGACATGTTTGGTGTCTATTTACCCGACGTTACCCCGACTTTTATATTTTACTAAAAATATGGGTAAGAATAAATGTTTTATAACATAACATTTTTTTTACATTTATGGTATTTAAAGGAGAACTATGGAGAACCCCATAGTTCTCCTTTAAATACACTTGCTGTTGGCGGACTCTCTACCTCTGCTGGAAGTCACTACTTCCTGAGGTTACTCTCGAGTTTCCTTCTGCCAGTGTGAGGTCCTGTCCCCGGGTTCCTCATCTTAGCTTCATATTGATAATAATGTAACACGTCTCCACTTCCATCCCTCGGCGAGCTGCGCAGAGACACCGCCGGACTCGGGAACAGCTGCAGCTCGTAGAACAAATCTGAAATGTAACAATTACAACTAATCCCCTGTAAAAAGAGATACTTTGTATCCTTGAGAACGTTGCCGAGATCTCGCAGGAGGAAGATATCATTTTATCGGTTTGTTAGTAGCTGTCAAGTCTGCAGCAAACATTCCGGGAAGTTGATGGGCGGAGGGGCCCCCGCGTCAAACAGAGAGAGAGAGATAAACGTCCCTCGTACAAGAAGCCTGCAGGGTAACCCCCCAAATCCGCAACGTTCCAAAGCCGACGTCTGCCTAGGAGGGGGGTGAACGTGCCGAGCGAGTGACAGATTCCCGGCTACATTTTTTGGGGTGGGGGCTAACTTTGCTGGGCGATGTGGATTTGTCTGATTTGGATTTGTTCTTGAAACAAAAGTTTGGGAGTTTAATACTACTATAAAGCTGAACATCCAGACTTTGCCGATCCTGAGATGATGCAATTAGTCTGCTGCAGGCAGGAGGAAGCATTTCCTCAGTCTCCCCTCCCCCAGTGATCAGTCTGCTGCAGGCAGGATGAAGCATTTCCTCACTCTCCCCTCCCCCGGTGATCAGTCTGCTGCAGGCAGGAGGAAGCATTTCCTCTCTCTCCCCTCCCCCAGTGATCAGTCTCCTGCAGGCAGAAACCGGGATTTGCATGACTGTGTCATCTCTGAGCTAGCATTTCAGTCCAAGATGTAGATGGTGACCCTGGATGATACCTGAACAAAGATGGCTACGTCCTTCTTAAGGTGCCCATACACTGCTCGATTCTCATACGAGAATCGAGCAGTGTGAATGAAGACATGCGACCGTTTCTACTGTACGGTCGCACGTCTTTTGTCTAAGGAGCACGCTAGAAAACCAGCCGATAATCGTACGATTTTCGGCTGGTTTGAACGGTGCTCGGGAGACAAATGCCGAACGGGCCGGTGTGCGCACGCGCACACTGCCCGTTCAGCATTGCGGTCATGAGGGGCGGGCTTCCGATGATCGCAAGTACGATCTGCCTGTCCAAGATGGGCAGATCGTACGTTTTTTAAATTACTTTACAACCATCGCAAGACTAAGGTCTTGCGATGGTTGTAAAGGTCTTGCGATGGTTGTAAAGTGTATGGCCACCTTTAGAGAGACACATATGAGGCATTAGTTACTGAGAGACAACAAACACCTGGAAATGTTGCATTGAAGCCTTGCTCGGCATACTTGTATCTCATGCCGAGTCCGCTTCAAGTACAATGACAATAATATTTATGATGATAACATTGTATAACTTGTATATTTCCTTCTGTTATGAAAGCGGTTTAATCCGCCGCCGCCGTCCGAACTCTCTGCTCCGGCTCAGAACTATCAGAATGTTATTGTTGTAAATCATAATAAAGTAGTTCAGTCCTGGGAGCGCGTTGTGTCAGGATCTCATTGACCCTCACATGTCCGGCTCTCTTACTGTCACACCGGGCCCAGGGGTCAGGGGTCAGGGGTGGATTGTAATAACAGTATTATGTATAGACAAACCTTTTGTTCTGCAGAAAGTGGCTTTTCCTCCCGTCATTGTCCGGGGTCAGGAAATTATGGAGTTTTACAGCCCTTGTAATGTAAACCCCAAATCTTCCCACAGGAGGCTTAAAGGGACATCCTCTGAAGTCCTTTCATGTGAGGCGGGACAAAAAATGTCTCCTTGTGTGCTCACAATAAAGTTTTTTTTTAAAGGAGGAAAAACATGCGATTATTAAAAAACATTTATCGCAGTAATGGCAGAAAAAATATTGATGTGATACAGGGGCGTAACTAGAAATCACAGGGCTCCCAGAGCAAAATTGTGTATGAAGCCCTGTGATTTCTAGTTACGCCCCTTGCAGAGCCCACCTGAGAGCCCACACAGCCCACCTGAGATCCCACACAGCCCCCCTGAGAGCCCACAATGCCCCCCTGAGATCCCACACAGCCCACCTGAGATCCTACACAGCCCACCTGAGATCCCACACAGCCCCCCTGAGATCCCAAACAGCCCCCCTGAGATCCAACACAGCCCACCTGAGATCCCACATAGCCCACCTGAGATACCACATAGCCCACCTGAGATACCACACAGCCCACCTGAGATCCCACACAGCCCACCTGAGATCCCACATAGCCCACCTGAGATACCACATAGCCCACCTGAGATCGCACACAGCCCACCTGAGATCCCACATAGCCCACCTGAGATACCACATAGCCCACCTGAGATCCCACATAGCCCACCTGAGATCCCACAACAGGAGGAGAGGATTCTCTATGTTTTGCAGGGTCATGTTGGAGGTGTGATATCCTAGTGGCTGGCGGAAGGAAGGTCAAGAGTAGGGATGAGCGAATATGTCTGAGTTCAGTTCACAGGATGCTTGTTGGACATAATATGAAGTTTGGAATGTGCTAGACATGTGCATTCGTTCTCATCTGAACTGACATTCGGATGAAAATCGGTAATTTCTAGACATGTGCGATTCGTCTCGTTACGAATCGAAATTCGAACGAATTTTCCTGAAATTCGTAGATTCGGAAGCATCCGAAATCCGAATTGCAGTTTCCGAATTTATATCCGAAATACGAAATTCCGTTAACGAATTTCGGATCCGAATTTCTTTGAAACGGGAACTAATATTACCCCTGTAAATGAGGTTGAACAACATGACAAGATTTTTTTTTTAATCCGAAATTCGGATCCGCTGCTGCTGAGAGTTGCATTACAATACACAGGCAGGAAATACGAAATTCCGTTGACGTATTTTCGTTCCGTTACGAACATTCGTTATATTGAAGTTAAAAAGCAAAGTACATTTATATTGGAGTTGATGGTAGTTTTTTTTTAAGTCCGAAATACGAAATTCGGATCCGGAATCCGTTAACGGAATTCGTATTTCGGATAAAAAAACAACTACCACATCGACTCCAATATTAACAAAGGTATTTTTGCTTTTTAACTTCATCATAACGAATGTTCGTAAAGTTACGAAAATGTGCCGAAACTAACGAAAATCCGTATTTCGTACGAATCCGAATTGAGTTTCGGATACGAATTACAAAATACGAAATAACGGATATTCCGAAACGGAACACATTTTTTGACGGCGCACAAGTCTAGTAATTTCAGACATTCGGACGCATTCAAATTTCCGAATGAAAGAAATAACTGATCCGAACATATCAGATTTTTTCATAACGAAAATTCGGATGCATCCGAATTTTTGCTGAATGTCATTAAGAATGAACCAATGTTGTTGAACTTGAAAATTTTAAAAAAAGCATGGGGTCCCCCCTAATTCATACCAGGCCCTTTAGGTCTGGTAGGAATTTAAAGGGGCATTCAAAAAAAATCAGTACTGGCTGATTTTGCTCCCAAACATCCCTTACCAGACCCTTGACCTGAGCTGCAGCCTGGCAGAGCAGGAAAGGGGGGGAGACAAGTGTGAGGTCCCCCTTCCTGCACCATACCAGGCCACATGCCTTCAACATGGGGAGGATGCTTTACTGGGGAGGGGGGGGCCTGGAATTCCCTTTGACCCCATGTTGATGAAAACAACAGCCGCTTCCTCACAACCATGGCCCGATAGTTGTGGGATCTGCAGGTAGGGGGGTATATCTGAGCCCGATGCCACCACCCCACCCCCATGAATGAGTAAGGGGTAGTTGTTACCCCCACTCATTCACCAAATACATGGTAAAATAGTAATAAATGAACACATCCCACTATAAAGTCCTTAACTTGAACCCCCCCACAGTTTTTGATGTCTTTTATTCCGACCCCCCCCTCTCAAAATAAAGGTCAATCATGTCGTCCATTTCGTCATGATGTAGATCCTCGTCAATCACGATGCCCACCACTTGCCAACTTGAAGAAAGAAAAAATCCCCGCCACTCGCTGCCACGTCCGAGCCCGACGAACTCTTGCTGCTAATGACCACTCTGCTCCTGAATGTATACAAAGAGGCAGAGCAAGTTATGACATCACAGGACTTTTCCTGCTCGTTTGTTTACATGCCAATAGGGGATCAAGAGCTGTCACAGATATCAACATGGGGACAAGGTGCTTTGCCAGGGGGTCCCCCATTGAAGCACTCTCCCCATGTTGAAGGCATGTGGACTGGTATGGTGCTGGAGGGGGGTGTTTGATCATTCCCTCCCCCCCTTTCCTGCTCTGCCAGGCTGCTGCTAGGATCAAGCGTCTGATAAGGGATTTTGGGGGGGGGGGACCCCACACATTTCTTTCTTTTTGGCATG
>NW_017307031.1:645979-648267 GCF_000935625.1 Nanorana parkeri
CAATGCGCCCCCCTACCCGCCAACCCCCCCCCCCTAATGAAGAATGGTAGACCTGCAGGCTGCATACAGGGGATCATACAAGAGATCACTTGTCCAAAACAAGCGGCTGCTTCCCCGCTGTACATTTAGCTCGGCTTGCCCAAAGCAGGGAAAACAACTGACAGTGATCTGTGCAGCAGCGCCTTCTTCTCACAGCCGCTGCGGAGTTAATGAGAGCCAGCAGCGGCGGTGGAGCAGGCTGGAACCCGGCAGTGGAGGAGGAGGCGGGGCCAGTGGTCGGCAGCAGAGGAGGAGGTGGGCCAGGTGACGGAGAAAGGGGGCGGGCCAAGTGACGGAGAAGGAGGTGGGGCCTATCAGCGATCGTGCAGGAAGAGGAGGCGGACAGGTAAGGAGCTAAGGGGCATAACTAGAAACCACAGGGCCCCATACAAAATTTTGCTATGGGGCTGTGTGATTTCTAGTTACGCCCCTGATTTAGTAGTAATATAAAAGAAGAACATGATCCTCATAGTTAATAAAACGGCAGCAATTTATATGTTCCATGCACGTGGGGACACTCAGAACAGACCAATAACAGAGCACTTCCTGTGGTTTTCATTTCTTCTACTGCAGACACCTTTGATAGACAGCCATTGATTATCAAGAAGTGGAATCTCACCTCGAAGTGGGTTTCCGGCGTCATCTGCACCTTTTGTATGTCATGTGCTTCAATAATCAGTAAGCACACTTCTACAGACAGATTATTTACTGAGGAGATTGAAGATTGAAGAATTACCCGCAGTCAATACTGAATGCCACTCACAGATCCATCCTCAGAAGTGGAGTTTGTGTTTACTCAGACTTCATCCGTTAAATCTCTTGTAACTACAATGTTTCCTCTTCACCTGTGAAGTACAGCTCTGCCTTCTACAAACATGAGGTGTTTATACGACCAGGTCGCCTTACAGCAAGTACAGCTGTCATGGTGATTGATGAAAAAGCTCGCCCCTCCCCGTGTTCCTGCTCCACGTACATGCGTGATACCCATAAACAATTTCCCCCGGTATTAGCAATATTTGTAGCATGTTACATCTTAGTGAAGAATATAAGGTCCAGCGTGCTAACGACATCAAGCATATGGAAGCTCTGACTAGCTCTCTGAAGGGTACAGTACATAGGTTCCGCAAACAAATGTATGTATGCCCGAATATAGTTTTCGGATGTTCGGGCATATAATATATTTGTTATTTCGGATTCAGACGAACCACCGAATCAACTGAACCGAACCGTTGAATCGTCTGAATCCAAATGCACATGTCTAATATACAAAGAAGCTCATATAGGTATGATGGTCATGTATGCACAAACCTTTGGACATAATGAGTCAGTAGGCCATCATGTCTTGGTGTTTACATACAACATTAATGAATTAACACAATGCTGATCTTATTCGTGCAAAAACTTTATCCTGTCAGCATGTAGGATAGGTGCAGTAGGGCCAACGGCCACTAGATGCCACCATGGGGTCCTGGAGATAAATGTAGCTCTGGCCTGGGGAGACTCTGGGGTCTAGTCACGAAGCAGCCGAAGGATCTAGCTGTAGCTTCGGCCGATCCTTCGGCTAGCTTCGGCCCCAGGACCCCTTCGGTTCAGTAGAGTTGTACAGCTCCTGAACGTGGCCGAGCGGCTCAGTCAAGCCGAACGCATATGCCTTGGCTCGACTGAGCCGCGCTGAAAGCCGAAGCTGGACGAGCGATGGCCGGCCGACAGCCTGCTTCTGACAGCTGGGCGGAGTCAGCCGTGAGCTTACTCCGGCCACTTGCAGAGAGATCAGCGTCCCTGGTTACCAGCTAACCAGGGACACTGATCTCCAGACAGCAAACTCTCCCGGGCGCTCTGGGAGTCTCCTGCTCCCGGGCCGCCAAGGAGAGAAACACCGCTATTCTGACACGGAGCCGTGTCAGAATATAATTTTTTTTTTTTTGCCCATTGAAAAGCATTGGTACATTACCAATGATGATGAGAACGAATGCACATGTCTAGCACATTCCAAACTTCATATTATGTCCAACAAGCATCCTGTGAACTGAACTCAGACATATTCGCTCATCCCTACTCTTGACCTTCCTTCCGCCAGCCACTAGGATATCACACCTCCAACATGACCCTGCAAAACATAGAGAATCCTCTCCTCCTGACCTTCTCTCACCACCAGGATATCACATCCCTTAACATAAGCCTGAATCAGGTAGACAATATCCAGCTCTTGACTAGTGATGGGCTAAACCCCCCATACCCCCCCCCCCCCC
>NW_017307031.1:648734-654174 GCF_000935625.1 Nanorana parkeri
ATTAGTGATGGGCCGAACACACCCGCGTTCGATTCGAATTCAAACTTTAGCACATGGAAAAAGTATGAATTCGAACTCAATGAAAGTCTATGGGGCTAGAACTTTGAAAATCAATTGTCCCCATTTTGCAAGTTATATGCCCTGGGGAAAATGGATGGGGATCTGGGTACTGGGTACTCAGTTGGGCTATGTGGGATCTCGGGGGGCTGTGTGAGATCTCAGGTAGGCTGTGTGGGATCTCAGGTGGGCTGTGTGGGATCTCAGGGGGGGCTGTGTTGGATCTCAGGTGGGCTGTGTGGGATCTCAGGTGGGCTGTGTGTGATCTGAGGTGGGCTGTGTGTGATCTCAGGTGTGCTGTGTGTGGGATCTCAGGTGGTCTGTGTGTGGAGTCTCAGGTGGGCTGTGTGGGATCTCAGGTGGGCTATGTGGGATCTCAGGTGGGCCTTCAATATAACGAATGTTCGTAACGGAACGAAAATACGTCAACGGAATTTCGTATTTCCTGCCTGTGTATTGTAATGCAACCCTCAGCAGCAGCGGATCCGTATTTCGGATTAAAAAAAAAATCTTGTCCTGTTGTTATTCTCAGGTGGGCTATGTGGGATCTCAGGTGGGCTGTGTGGGATCTCAGGTGGGCTATGTGGGATCTCAGGTGGGCCTTCAATATAACGAATGTTCGTAACGGAACGAAAATACGTCAACGGAATTTCGTATTTCGGATATAATTCGGAAACTGCAATTCGGATTTCGGATGCTTCCGAATTTACGAATTTCAGGAAAATTTGTACGAATTTCGATTCGTAACGAAACGAATCGCACATGTCTACTGGCCAAAGTAAGTCGTGGACTCTGGGCTGTACCTGGGCTGATCTTCTCTCTCTTTAATTTGTATCACTATGCAACTATCAAGAGATGTGCCGTCATCCCACTCGGGGGTGGCTGAACGTATGCTTATTGTCATGTTCATCCTTTTCAAGTAAAACCAAGAAAAGACTATCTGTGTGGACTGGTTCTTCTCCCTCCAACCTCTGAGAAGGGGGGGTTCTACAGGAGTGTGATGTTGGACTGTATCGTGGCTGTAACCATCCTGAGGAGGGTATGTGTGCAAAGGGGCTATGCCCGACATAGGGTGCCCTTCATGGTGGCCTTTCTTCCCAAGGGGAAGGGAGCGCCGAAGACCGCAGAGGTGGTGGGAGCCATGAGGGCCCTGTGTGCGCAATACTACACGTGTGGGAGTTGTTTGCACGAGGCCAGAGCCGAGGCCCCTGAGCGTGGGGTGCCTGGTGTCGTGTTGCATACACAGGGTTACACAGAGCCAACCCAAAGGGAACTCACACGCAACACCTCGAGAGTGAACCCCGCCTACAAGCAGTGACAGAGACACTCCACCCAGGTCCTCCAAGGGGGGCCTCCTCATCCAACCAGTCTCCAGCCAGGTACGTGATAATCTCCATATCAACTTCCATGAGTAAGGGAGGAATTGCTGTGCTAGTAAACTAATAGGATTGTGTTATTTAAATGAATGACAGCTCAGGAATTATGGGACACTGACATTCATAATAACTTCACCTAAGTAAAAAACAAAGGTTCTAAACCAAAGAAAGAGATAGCGACAATGGGTTGGGCAGATTGTAAGGGAGACCAATTTTTAAGACAAACAAGTCAACGCTGGAGGTCTTTTTACCTCATCTGGAACATATATACCAAAGAAAACATTCCAATGAAAAGGGGAATACCGCGCCGACCAAACGTATCATACAACAGACTAATAAAGAAATAACTACTTCACAGTCATTTCTTAGAAGGACTTTGTTTCCATCTGACCCACGTCCCCATAAGTTGGCTGGTTGTACTTCTTTGTGCAGTAAAATTTGTTTCCTTTTTGAAAATGAGAACAAAGACGGCGTCACACGTTCAATATTGACTTTAGCATGTTTCATGTTAGAGAGTGTTATCACCAATCTGAACCTGATTGCGAGCCGAATATCAGTGACCTCTTGCACAGATTAGCGGCTGTAACACAAGTATGCGGCAGGAATCTATTTTTATCTAGGACGCCGCCTGCAGAAAACACCGCAGAATCGAAGAGAAAAGATTAGACATTTGATTCATGTGAAGACAACAAAATTCCATCCAAAACTTCTGTGTTCTGTGGGAAATGTCTACTTAGTACTTAGTTCCTGTCTTGGTGACACTCTGTGATGAGCGAATTGGCCAACCAGAAATCCGGGTTTGAAAAACGTCAAAGGAAAACGAACCAAGGGCAGCCTATGTTCTACCAACAAGGGACAATGTACAACCACAGCGCTACTGGTTACAAGGACGCTAGAGGATGGCCTTCACAGCATCAAAGTTTGCAAGGACGCTGGCAGACGCACTATAACAACCTGTGACGTTGTTGTGAGATACAATGATACAATAATGAATGGTTGCTAAGATGCTGGTAGCTCCAACGGCATCAAAGCTTTTATGGTGCACCAGTCTGCATCCTGGCAACCAATGAGACAGTTCAGCTCAGCCACTAGTCAACCAATGTTCCTGACGCAGGCAGAGGGTCAGTGGGCAGGCAAAATGGCCAAACCTTTGCCCATTCTGTGAACTGCAAACACTTGGGTTCAGCTTATCCTAACTTGACACTTAGAATGTCACTGGGACTTGAAATTAGGAGGAAAAAGGAACACAGCAGTAAAAAGCGAACAGAGATTGTAAACCTTTTCTAACTACTTCTCCACAACAAAAAGGTGTTTGTATTACATAGTTACATAGTATTTGGGGTTGAATAAAGACTTAAGTCCATCAAGTCCAACCCATATAAGTCCACCCATCATCTCATTCTTAGTGATACTGGTATCCCTGGATATTATGGTCCCTCAAGAAATTGTCCAAACGTTTCTTGAACAAATCTACACTCTTGGCTGAAATCACTGCCAATGGCAGCGAGTTCCAGACCTTAACCGC
The DNA here is from genome assembly GCF_000935625.1 of Nanorana parkeri. Lineage (NCBI taxonomy): Eukaryota > Metazoa > Chordata > Amphibia > Anura > Dicroglossidae > Nanorana > Nanorana parkeri. The sequence goes on from NW_017307031.1 coordinate 651,693, forward strand.
TCTTACTGTAAAGAACCCCCTTTGCCCCTTGTGCTGGAATTTTTTCTCCACCAACTTTAGGTGGTGGCCTCTAGTCTTTGTAATGGAGTTAATCTCAAACAGTTTGTTGCCAATGTTGCTGTCACCATTGAACATCTTGTACATGAAAATCATATCCCCCCTTAATCTCCTTAATTCCAGCGTAAACATGTTTAAGGTCAGAAGCCTCGTCTCATAGCTCTGGTCCTCCATTCCCCTAATTAGTTTGGTTGCCCTCCGCTGGACTCTCTCCAGTTCAAGGACATCCCTTCTCAGTACCGGCGACCAAAACTGGACCGCGTACTCCAGATGTGGCCGAACCAATGATCTATAAAGTGGCACAATTATAGACTTGTCCCTGCAATACATCCCCTTCTTAATACAGGACAAGACCCTTCTAGCTTTGTTTACCGCAGCCTGGCACTGCAAGCTACCTTTCAGTTTGTGGTCTACAATGACCCCCAAATCTTTTTCTATTTCTGACTTCCCCAGCGGCACCCCCATAATTGTATAACCCATTTGTTTATTTATATGTCCAAAGTGCATTACTTTGCATTTATCGACATTAAACCTCATCTGCCACATTAATGCCCCTCCCCCTATTTTATCCAGGTCCTCCTGCAATGTTATATTGTCACGATCCGTTTCTAATACCCTCCCTATTTTTGTTGCTGTCCATATAGTGTTGGTTTTATATGATTCTTATACAGGATCTCTAAAATGACAACAGTTACGCAGCGCTTTACAAAATATCTGCACAATACATCACATAATGTCACCGACTGAGAGGAGCATGAGAGGTCCCGGACTTATAAATCCCCAACATAGACTCACCCCCATCCCCCTTTATACTATCCCTTACCCCTGATAATGTCCCTGGACTTGACTATTCTCCCCCTATCAATGTTCCACTACCCCCCCATAAAACCTCCCCATGTGCTTTGGCAATGCAAAAATGTATTTGGTCCTGCCAATAAAGCTTATTTGAATTACAAAAGAAAAGGAGACAGTACAATTACAGTACAATTCAAGACAAGGAGGTTAGTAACAATTTCGAAGAGCGTACAATCTAATTTTGTCTCATTGACGAGGTAACAGGAACTAAGGGAAAAGTATCCCCCAGTGGGACAACTGCCAACATACACAAACATGTTTTTGATCAGTGTGCAGTTGTTGGTCTTTCTTAAAGAGGATCTGGCATTAAAGCATCACTGATGCTGTCTGCATCATTACACTGTAAACTCAGGGAGTCGTCGTGACTTCCCCTCAGGGGCGGTTCTTTGACACTCTGCATTCTAGAAAATTAGTGTGCCAATAGTTCTCCAAGTCAAGCGGTGCTGAACGTCCTGCAACCTGGGACATCGGGGCCATCTTGTGCTGAAAAATAATCACTGTAGGGGCACTACTGGGCAGAAGTAGTGCAGCCTGAGATTTTTTATTTTATTTTCAACAGCCGGGGAACTATTTTCTTGCCCCAGAGTTAGACTTTATGTAATACAGGTATTCCTCACTTAACGACCGAGTTCCGTTCCTACGACCAGGTCGTTAAACGGATTGGTCGTTAAAGAAGAACTATGGGGTCAGTGTTTTTCCCCATAGTTCTCCTTAGGGTAACGGGAGGACACAAACTAGCGTCCTCCCGTTACCCATTAGCTCAGTATACCGCGAGCTACAGCTCTCTATATACTGAGACGCCGTAGCCGGAGCGGATGCCGTTGGGATCCGCCCAGCTGCGTGAGTGACAGCTGGCTCTGCCTATCTAGAGGCAGAGCCAGCTGTACCCGCCCCCTCCCCCCTCCGTTCTGCCCGTCAGCGCTGGCAGATCGGAGCGGGGAGAGGGGAATCCAGCCCCTCCCCCTGTCACGGCAGAGAGCCGTGGCAGGATCGAGAGGTGAGCGAACCCGGTATGTGTTTGCTCACTTCCCGATCTACTGAGCCGACCTGTGACAGTCTCATTGAAAAGCACTCACCTCATAGTTCTCCTTTAAGTGAGGAACTCTATACAGTACTGTACTGCATTAGCACAGTACTGTATAGCGTTGCCGATGTACAGTACCGGGCAATGAAAATACTTACCGGGACCCGCAGTGAAGATCAGAGGACACTACTTCCGCCAGCGACACGGCGCACTGAAGGTCGGAGGTCAATCGGCAGGCCGTCGTAAGTGCGAGTGGTCGCAAAACAGGTAAGTCGGTAAGCGAGGAACATCTGTATTATTTTTTTCACGCAACTCATCTATTGTTCAGTGGCGTCACAAGTGGGGTGCGGGGGGTGCGGCCCGCACCCGGGTGACACCATTGGAGGGGTGACACCAAAATGACTTGCAGTCATTTTGGTGTCACCCCCCTCTGAAAAGTCGGGCGCTCGATCATGGACCGAACGCCCGACAGTATCAGGAGAGAGGAGGGGACCCGGCGGCATACCTTATCCCGCCGGGTGGCTGTCTCCTCCTCTCTCTGCCGGC
>NW_017307031.1:654972-657892 GCF_000935625.1 Nanorana parkeri
AGCTCAGTATACCGCGAGCTACAGCTCTCTATATACTGAGACGCCGTAGCCGGAGCGGATGCCGTTGGGATCCGCCCAGCTGCGTGAGTGACAGCTGGCTCTGCCTATCTAGAGGCAGAGCCAGCTGTACCCGCCCCCTCCCCCCTCCGTTCTGCCAGTCAGCGCTGGCAGATCGGAGCGGGGAGAGGGGAATCCAGCCCCTCCCCCTGTCACGGCAGAGAGCCGTGGCAGGATCGAGAGGTGAGCGAACCCGGTATGTGTTTGCTCACTTCCCGATCTACTGAGCCGACCTGTGACAGTCTCATTGAAAAGCACTCACCTCATAGTTCTCCTTTAAGTGAGGAACTCTATACAGTACTGTACTGCATTAGCACAGTACTGTATAGCGTTGCCGATGTACAGTACCGGGCAATGAAAATACTTACCGGGACCCGCAGTGAAGATCAGAGGACACTACTTCCGCCAGCGACACGGCGCACTGAAGGTCGGAGGTCAATCGGCAGGCCGTCGTAAGTGCGAGTGGTCGCAAAACAGGTAAGTCGGTAAGCGAGGAACATCTGTATTATTTTTTTCACGCAACTCATCTATTGTTCAGTGGCGTCACAAGTGGGGTGCGGGGGGTGCGGCCCGCACCCGGGTGACACCATTGGAGGGGTGACACCAAAATGACTTGCAGTCATTTTGGTGTCACCCCCCTCTGAAAAGTCGGGCGCTCGATCATGGACCGAACGCCCGACAGTATCAGGAGAGAGGAGGGGACCCGGCGGCATACCTTATCCCGCCGGGTGGCTGTCTCCTCCTCTCTCTGCCGGCATTCATCACCAAGATGGCCGCCGGCAGGTATCAGAATACTGTCACGCGTGCGCGATGACGTCTCGGCGGGGTGACACTTGGACACCGCTCCGGGTGTCACCCAGCCTCGGGACGCCCCTGCTATTGTTACGTAATCAAAGACAAAGATAACTCAGCTTCCACTTATCTAGAAATCCCCGCATGCAACGTCAGATACTTCTGATATGACTTTCTTTCTTTCAAGTAAGAGATATGAATAACCATGGGGACATAACACGGTAACTACGGTGAAAAGATTAAGTTATAACGTTGTTAAAAAGTTGAAGTCAATACTCCTGCACTGTTAGTGGTGTTTGACTTTCTGGAGTGTTATCGCAAATGACGATATTTGTAATAGAATTATGATTGCATTTATTATCAGGGTGACCTGCGAGTTCTGATACCAGGGAAAGTGGACATTTCAAACGCACTGTCACGTACCTGGTTGGAGACTGGATGTGTGAGGAGTTAGGGGACAGAGCTCAAGTAGACAGCGAGTGGCACAGGTGCCAGTGGTGATAACACCGTGCAAGTTGGAGTCCAGGTGCTGGGTGAAGAGCAAAGCAGAATCCGTAATCCAGGTCAAATGAGCCAAGGTCACAACAATCAGGCTAGCAAGGTACAAAGGGATGAGGCAGAGGCACAGTCCAGTATCGATCCGAGGTCAAAGACAGGCAGCAGACAAGAATGGTCAAATCCAGGTCAGAGGTCGAGCAGTACAAGCAAGGAATCACAGGGAAGCTGAGAGACAATCCAGCAACTTGGAGACAGGAAAGTCCATTAGCCCATTGTGCCCCTTCCTGTGTGCCGTTTGCGCGCAAGTGCCCATTTTCCAATGGTACTCCCAAAAGTACCATTGGATCACATGCTATGGCCAGCCCTGAGCCACCTGCTGCTTCTTCTCCACCTCCTGTACAAAGCCAGCTGGACCGCATCTCACTGGGCCCTCCCCTCCACTGGGAAGCTCTCTAATTAGCCAGCCGCTCTTAGGGTCTTGCGGGCGTCTGGTTTGCCTCATTAGGCAGCCGCCGCTGCCTGATTCTGTGCCGCCCAGCCTCGGCCCACCGGGCAAGTGCCAAGTATGCCCAAAGTTAAATCCGGCTCTTTGCAGAAACTGCCACCCCCCCTGGAAAGTGCCGCCCTAGGCAAATGCCTAGTTTGCCTTGGGGTAGATACACCCCTGGTCATATCCAGAATCAGATTACTCAGAGCAGCAGAAATGCACCAGCAGGTAAGACCACGCAAGGGCAAGGTCAGCCTGGACTGAGTGGTTTATATATAGTGAGTGGGGTGACATCATCACTCAGAGACAGGAAACTTCCATCTGGCTCTCTCAGGTGATGCTCTCCTGCCTGGCCATAAGAGGGAGCCTGGGAGTAGTGAGCAACGTTACAGAGTCTGCTCAGGCAAAGGAGGAATCACAGGTGGGTAAAATGGCAGCCAAGCCAGAATGTTGCAAACCAGTTAAGTTAGGGTGGAACCCTGACACTCCTGAAACATGTTCACCAACCCTTTCCTTTATGAGCCGGGTGGTAGAACCCACATATTGAGTGTTACATTTAGAGCAAGTAGCTACAAAGACCACAAAGTTACATAATTACATAGTATTTGATGTTAAATAAAGACACGGGTCCATCAAGTTCAACTGTTGTGTGTATGTATGTGATTCTGCATGTGTATGTGTATGTACGAGTCCCTGTGTGGTCTGGTATTTAAGAGTACCCGTACCCCTTTATGTTATGGTCTCTGAGGAAGGTATCTAAATGATTTTTGAATGAATCAATACTCTCTGCTGATACCACTGCTTGTAGAAGAGAATTCCATAATCCGTACTGAAATTTACATATGTGTTTATTTAAAAATTCTTATCAGTAACTGGAGACTATAAAATGATGGCTAATGTTTATATACTCCCAAAGGTGACATTTAAAGCGCCACATTTAAAAGTGCCTGAACACCTAACCAGGTAGAACTGGCACTATTCAACCCTAATCGATGCTGATAGAAACTGAGGGTTAACATTGTTCCCAATACTCTCCTACTTACACTTCTATATCCCTTGGATGGAATCTTATAAGAAGAAGTGGGG
>NW_017307031.1:658036-665520 GCF_000935625.1 Nanorana parkeri
ATTATCTTGTTATGATGGCACCTGGAAGTGGGGGGGGATATATTACAATGCTACCTGGAAGTGGGGGGGATATATTAGGCAACACGTAAACATCTTGTCCCTGAAGTTGATGTGTTAGAAGCAGATATGATGAGCAAGTGTAAGGATTTGAGGGACATTGACAAATTGTGATGTGTAGACGACTGGGTCAGAGCAACTCCAAAACTGCGGCTCTTGTGGGATGTTCTCGGTCTGCCCTGGTCCAAGGAAGGAAAACTGTAAAACCAGTGAACTGGCAACAGGCTCATTGATGGACGTAGGGAGCGAAGGCTGGCCTGTGTAGTCCGATCCAATAGAAGAGATACTGTAGGTCAGACTGCTGAAAAAGTTAATGTGGGTTGAAAGGTGTCTGAACACACAGAGAATTGAAGTTTGTTGTGTATGGGGCTTCATAGTTGCAGACTTTTCATGTTGCCCATGATGGCCCATTTCCACCGTTAAAAGTGCCTACAATGGGCATGTGAGCATAAGAGCTGGACCACGGAGCAATGGAAGAAGGTGACCTGGTCTGATGAATCACATTTTCTTTTACATCATATGGATGGCCGGCTGCATGTGTGTCGCCTACCTGGGGAAGAGATGGCACCAGGATGCACTATGGGAAGAAGACAAGCCGGCGAAGGCAGTGTGATGCTTTGGAGAATGTATTCCTGGGAATTCTTGGGACCTGCCATTCATGTGGATTTTACTCTGACACTGACCACCGACCTAAACATTGTTGGTGACCAAGTACACCCCTTCATGGAAACAGTATTCCCCGATGGCAGTGGCCTCTTTCAGGAGGATAATGCACCTGCTGCATTGCAAAAATGGGTCAAGAATGATTTGAGGAACATAACGAGTCTGAGGTCATGACTTGTCCCCCAAATTCTCCAGATCTCAATCCAATCGATCATCTGTGGGATGTGCTGGAAAAACAAGTCTGATCCAAGGAGGCCGATCACCTCACAACTTGATCTGCTACTGACGGCTTGGTGCCAGATACCACAGCACACCTTCAGAGGTCTAGTGGAGTCCATGCCTGGACGGGTCAGGAAAAGGGGGAGCTACTCAATATTAGACGGGTGGTCAGCATGATATGGCTGATCGGTGTAGATTTATCTTTAACTTGCTGTTTGGTTCTTTTTATCACCCAGTTGGGATAACCTCAGTCCAGAAATCTATTAATAGTGAAATCACTTTCTATTTTTTAACTATTTTCCTTGGAACAATGGTGTCAAACGCGTGTTAATTCTCCAACTGGGAAAGCCTTCACAGAGTGCTTGGAATGGCATCAGACGAGTATGCGCAGTGATACATATTTTCACATGAGATTGTCCTGAGAGAATTTTATTATTTGATGAGTTTGTGATTCATTTCAGTTTATTTGCATAAGAAAATGTAATATATTGAAGAGTTATGCGTGCGTTACCTTTTGCTGTAATCGTTAACAACACGATGTTGGCCATTTAAAGAGTAACTCCACTCCAGGTGAATCTGCCCTCTCTCCCATCCCCCCGTTATACTTTACTTTCGGTGAATGCTCCTTCCCCTCCGCCAGTGCGGGTGTACTATCCGCATCCCTTACTGCCATGCGCTGTATTCTGAATTTTGCTCGCAAGCACTCATTGGTCAGCAGGGTCAGGTAAGAAGGGCTTCTGACCGCGCTGACCAATGAGGATCACTTCTTGCTAAGAAAACGAATGCAGCCACCACATCTAAGGACTGGTAAGCTGCAATAAATTACATCCCAGATAGCGGGGATAACTTGCCACAAACTTGTGGCAGGGTTCAATTGTAATTCTTGTTAACTTGCTGCACACATTCCTGGCAAGTGGTAGACTTGCAGAACGCTCGCAGCACAAGTTCTAGTTGGCAGGCGTCAATCAGATGACCGCGCATGCGAGATGTGACCTCACGCGCATGCACGATGACGACATGGCGGAGTGTCACCCGGTCTGGAGACGCCCCTGTGCTGAGTGCATTTCTGGCATATCAAAAGATATTTTTCTGTACTTCTTTACTTCCTGCAAGCACCATTTTTGCAGATTGCACATTTCCCCGTGTTTTATCCCTTTAAGGGCCGGTTCACACCACAAAGTCTGCGTTCCAGAGCGTTCGGCCTCTGGAACACACTGGGATGCAAGCCGGCCAGGCTCCCTGCATTCAGGGGCAGGAAGGGGCCTGTCGGTACATTGAAGTCAATGGCACCGCAGCCACACACCCCCCGCCCACAGTGCGATCACCCGCACCCGAACGCAGGCATATTAGTGCTTGCATTCCGGGGAACCGGCCACCTTGTGTTCCAGTGTGTTCCAGAAGCCAAACGCTCTGGAACACAGACTTTGTGGTGTGACCGGCACCTTAAAGGGATAAAACATGGGGGAATATGACTATATTGCAGATATGTATTGCATATATCTTTTTTTTTTTTGCCTTGATATGCACTTCAACTGTTTTTTGTAACTCCCAGATTAACTCATCGATAATACTACTTGTGTTACTGACAAATACTGTCTAATATACTGTATAGTGAAGAGCTTTGTAGTATACAGTGAGCCTTTGAACTAATTACATTGATATGTCCCACATGCTGCTGTGCCAGGTTCTGATACTCTTTGCCTAGCATTGTCTGCTCTTGACAAGTGTTAATCTCCGGAATAAACTCCTGCCTGATTATCACATCATGCAGAGAATGGTCCTGTCAACCTGCATTTGTGTGACGGTCAAAGTATGTGCTGCTTATTCTCTGCAGAATGCGGTGCGCGGCTGAAGAGACAACCAGAGAAAACAAGGTGGAATGTTAACTCGTTCAGGAAAAACAAAGCTCTTTATTACAATAGCAGGTGTCATGGTTTCCAGTCTCTGCCCATTGATGTATTTCTTGTGATGGGACAATAATAGATATAAGAGAATGGGTTCACTTTTGAGATTTGACCAGGAGTGGTCAGGCTTGCCATCAAGAAAGGACTTGGATGGGGAGCTTAAAGGAGAACTATGGGGTTAGGGCTTTTCCCCATAGTTCTCCTAAGGGTAACGGGAGGACACCCAAAGCTCAGTATAGCTGTAGCTCGCGGTATACTGAGACGCCGCAGCTGAAACGGATCCCGACAATTATGTCTGGATCCGCCCAGCTGCATGAGTGACAGCTGGCTCTGCCTATCTAGAGGCAGAGCCAGCTGTATCCCGCCCCCTCCCCCGTCCGTTCCGCCAGTCAGCGCTGGAGGGGGGAATCCAGTCCCTCCCCTGTCACGGCTCTCTGCAGTGACAGGATCGAGAAGTGAGCGAGCACCGGTATGTGTTTGCTCACCTCCCGATCTACTGAGCCGACCTGTGACAGTCTCATTGTCACACGTCGGCTCCAACTATGAGGATGAGTGAAAATCGCTCACCTCATAGTTCTCCTTTAACCAGTACACATATTATATGTTGGGGCTGATGGCCCCAGGGCTACCATTAGAAATCTTGGGGGCCCTCTACACCCTACCTGATAGGGCCCCCCTTCCTAATTAAGCAGTGCACAGATGCTACATCACACTCTGATGTGCAGGAGGAATAGAGCAAAGGTTCTCATCCATAGTGAGGCCAAGGCCCTGTAGTTTTCGTTAAAAACCTTCCTTATAGCGAAAGTAATAAACCCATGGCAATGTAAACTATGTATTCCCATTAGGGGTCGAACAACATGTTTTTTATCAGAACCGAGACCAATTATGGGCCACCTTTCAGGCCGATAACTGATATAAGGTACTGATATTCTGTTTACATCTAGCTGGGGAATCTTGTGCTGGTACCTGATTGTAAACAGCAGGCAGTGGGCCTGATATCGGTCGACCCCTAGTGATCAAAGTTTAATAGGCAGCATGGTATTGGCTATTGACTATTGCAATTTGAAATAGCCAATAGCAGGCTGGCTATTGCACCACCCACTGCCTGCTGTTTACATCCAGCTGCTGGCTGTGGAATCTAGCCGCCGGCAAATGAATGGAGCAGGGGGGTTAAGGATGACTACGGGGCCATGGGGAGGGGGGGGCAGAGGTATCAAGGAATACCAAACAGATTGGCGGTCAGCTCTGTTCATACAAAGATTTTCTGATCAGCTCCTTTGATCTGCTGATCGAGGGATGCCAGCTGAAAGGGTGCCAACAGTGGTAGCCACTGTGTGAATTTTGCATCTGGCAGAGGAAAGTCTCCCAGCACCAACTTTCTTTGTGGTTTTGAGATATGTGAACAAATGCCAAGAGATGCAAAGGAAGCCAATACTGGAAGATGTAAAAGATGTGTCACTACAAACCATGTCTCTTAGGAACACCCAATTTCCATCATGTCCAACCATCAATAAAGCACCATGGTGCAGATTCTTTAGCCCACATAAATCTGTCCATACCATGAAATGGCTAGTTGGTTGTGCTTCCCTAGTCTTATCTTCTTGTAGGTATCCAAATATATCTCTGAAAGAATGGGTTGTGTTGGAGCCATGGTGAGAGGAACTCCTGACTGCAGAAAGCAAGATACATGTTAGGAGATGACTAATAGTCCATGATCCTAAAGTATGCCAGAAAGAGTAGTATTATTGGCTAGCTTAAAGTGACATTAAACTCCGGAGGTAAACCTTAAAAATGCATTCAAGTTCCCTTACTACCGGTATTAACAAAAATGTAGCTGTAGATCCTCCAATCATCTCTGAATTGGTGCTGACACTGTCCTTCCTTCTGAAGTGGGACGAATTTTGTTCCCCATGGTCCCTGTGTGTGTTGTAAAGTAGTCACCGCTCCAAGCTCGCTCCCATGATGGACTACAATCTCAATACAATTGAGTAAACTAAAAGTGAGATTGTAGTTCATCCCGGTAGTGAGCTTGGAGCGGTAACTACTTTACAACACACACAGGGACCATGGGGAACAAAATTCGTCCCACTTCAGAAGGAAGGACAGTGTCAGCACCAATTCAGAGATGATTGGAGGATCTACAGCCGAGTGATACACAAATAAGATACATTGGGGGGGATTTATCATAGCAATTACGAGTGTTTGAAGTTGCACGAAATATATTTGCACCAGATTTATGAAGCGAGTGTAATGTTGTACATAAATGAGGTTTAATAGACTCCAGGAAAGAAGACTTGTAACTTCAGGCAAAAAGCTTAAAAGGTTATTAAACCCTCTGTAAAAAAATAAGTCAAGGCAATTTTTCTTCTGAATTGAGAAAGCTGGTCGGATGTCCAGTGAAAAGTCTTCAAGAAAAATACAGCAAGTCCAGTTGCCTTGACTGAGTTTTTTTTTTTTTTAACAGATATACCATGTGACCTGAATGAATGAGAAGCTTCACAGACATTTTGCATATATCTATGGCTAGCAAACAGTAGATATATGCAAAAACATTAATTTAAAAAAAAACCTGTTAAAAAGGGTTTAAACTTACCTTTCCTGGCCATATCCATGGCAGCGCTGACAAATGGGTTTAGATCCAATTACCCCTAGCTGACAGGAACCAAAAGGGTTAAACAAGGCCTAACCCTCTCTATAAAAGCCCCTCCTCCTGCTGACTTCCCCGGTCTTTTTGTTCCTGTCCCCCTAGGACAGGGTTGTTTGTATGTTACTGAGAAGTTTTTCTTTATTTGCCAACTGATTGATTTCGTATTGGCCTCAGGGGAGTTCAGCCTCTCTCCCCTGGGAAGTCTCCAAGACTATCAGCAGGAGGAGGGGCTTTTATAGAGAGGGTTAGGCCTTGTTTAACCCTTTTGGTTCCTGTCAGCTAGGGGTAATTGGATCTAAACCCATTTGTCAGCGCTGCCATGGAGTATAACCAGGAAAAGAAAATTACGGTAAGTATGATTAAATTTTCAGTTGTGTCTTTGCCGCGAGCTCCCGTCTGAACATCTGAAGAGTCTCGGACGGCCGCAAAGGATCTTGGGGCGGGCGCATGCGCACTTCAGATGTTCGTCCGGGAGACGAGGAGAGACACAAGGTTAGTCTATGGAGCAGCGAGCACCCGCAGACTCCGTGGGACATCAGAGAAGAGGAGGACAGAGGAGTCAGCGCTGGATCACCAGAGCTGGAGGGACAGCTGAAAAGGACAGTGATGAAGAAGATGATCGGATTAAGAAACATAATTTAAGGTAAGTCCTTACAGCGGGATTGGGACGAGCGGAAAAAAGTTAATGTCACTTTTACTGTGGCTCCTTGAAGAAGTGGTCATGGGGACTTCTTAAGTTGTGACTGTTTTCTAAGGTGATGCTCCAGTTTCATACAGCCCCAGAGCAAGTGCAGATGAAAAAACCCCCTCCTATATCTTTATAGACCCCTGTCTAGCTTCAGTCATTGACCTTCTTAAAGGAGAACTATGAGGTGAGTGAAAATCACTCATCCTCATAGTTCGAGCCGACGTGTGACAATGAAACTGTCTCACTTCGGCTCAATAGATCGGGAAGTGAGCGAACACATACCGGCGTTCGCTCACTTCTCGATCATCTTCCTGCAGAGAGCCGTGACTGTCACTCATGGCTCCCCACAGGGATTCTCCCCCTCCCCGCTCCGATCCTCCAGCGCTGACTGGCGGAACGGACAGGGCAGGGGGCCGGGAACAGCTGGCTCTGCCTCTAGATTGGGTGGATTCACGCAGCTGGGTGGATCTCGACAGTAATGTTGGGATCCGTCCCCGCTGTGGCGGTCTCAGTATACCGCGAGTTGTAGCTCGCGATATACTGAGCTTTGGGTGACGGGAGGACGTTAGTTTTTGTCCTCCTGTGACCCTGAGGAGAACTATGGGGAAAAACACTGACCCCATAGTTCTCCTTTAATTTAAAAGGCTCCCCCCAGTGACAGAACCTTACCAATGCATCCCTTTCTCAACCCTTTCCTGCTGCTCAAAGTCAGCTTCTGATTGGATGTTGGTTTTAGCCAATCAGAAGCCACCACTGTGCACTCGCAACTTTCACCAGAGCAGGAGAGGATCTGGAGGAAGGGATCCTCTCCCTCCAGATCCCCTATGATGGGCAACTTATAATATTAGAAGAGTTAGGGATTGGAACTGCAAGTTTTATGAAAGGAAATAAATTAAAGGTCATAAATATCATTCCTCTCTCGATATCTCTGATACCGTGTCTGTGAACATTGGTTCCCCCACCAACCTAATGATAAACAGGAGAACGCTACTATTATAAGAGGAAATGAAGACAAATGTGAATTATACAAACTTGTTCAATGTGAGATAAGGGAGGAATGTGGAAATAATGCATTATGCCTGGAGAACATTTTAATGACATTTGACCAAGTTAAGCTATGAAAACTTTCCATGAATTAGGAAAAATTCATAAAAGATGTGGATTTTTGGTTCAATAAGAAATGGCAATTATCAAGCATGATAAATAGTATCTAGTCCTCCCAAAAGGGATTTTTCACATAAATATGCAATCTAGTTACCCCATTTCTTAGAGACTCTTGCTGCCATAGTTTCGGGAACTATGGCAG
>NW_017307031.1:665866-667952 GCF_000935625.1 Nanorana parkeri
GTAAAATGCCCCCGCGGCGTTGGCTATGTTTTTTTTTTTCCCTTCACTTACCTTAATTTAGCTGGCCGGCGACTGCCAGAGGATCTCGACACGCGCGGCACCTCTGGCAGTCGCCGGCCAGCTAAGTTAGGACCCCACCTGGAGCTCCTCCCACCGGACCAGCGCTGACTCGCCGCTGCTCTCCAGCACAGCGCTGACTACAATCTCACCAGCGAGGCACCTTCATCGAGCAGTAAGTGAGGTCAAGGGGGGTCCCTATTAAGAACTAATGATTATTAGCAGGTGATAATTGTACATCTATTGTCTGCAGTGTGCAAAAATGCACCTTCACCTGTGTAGGCAAAAATCCTTGCAACGGTTCTGTCCCCGTCCACCTTTTGTGTCTTCCAGCAAATCCTGTTCCATTCTCAATTTAAATATAACATTAAGCAGGGATGGTGGGAGCATATAATGGGCACAGCAGGTGTACAGACCTGGGAACTCAGTACAGGGATGGTGGGAGCCAATCATAATGGGCACAGCAGGTGTACAGATTTGGTAACTCAGTGCAGGGATGATGGGAATCGCTAATCATGGGCACAGCAGATGTGCAGACTCAGTACCTCAGCACGGGGATGGTGGGAAATCCTCCTAATGGACACACCAGATGTACAGACCCGGGAACTCAACACAGAGATGGTGGAAACCCATCATAATGGGCACAGCAGGTGTATAGACCTGGGAACTCAACACAGAGATGGTGGAAACCCCTCATTATGGGCACAGCAGGTGTATAGACCTGGGAACTCAGCACAGGGATAGTGGGAGCTCCTCATAATGGGCACAGCAGGTGTATAGACCCAGGAACTCAGCACACGTATATTGGGAGCTCCTAATAATGGGCACAGCAGGTTTACAGACCCGGGATCGTGGCACAGAGATGGTGGGGGCTCCTCATAATGGGCACAGCAGGTGTACAGACCTGGGAACTCAGTGCAGGAATGGTGGGAACCCCTCATTCTGTAGCTGAGTAGCAGAGAGTGAGGTTGCTGTTTCCCTAGCTCTCATACTTCCAGAGTCCGGGGGCTAGATTTGCTCTTCTACCCCCAGCAGTGATGCTGGATCCTGGGGAAGACCCTGGTGGGGGTTCCCTGGAGAGGCCTAAGCCTAGGCCACAAGCAGAAGCCATGGATGGACCTGGTCCCAGGAGAGAGGAGCCTCTCTCAGCCTTTCGGCGAAGGGTGAACGGTATGCTCCTGAGAATTGCCAAGGAGGAAGAAAAACTTGGAAATATGAGATTGGAGTACAGAAGGAAGAAATTGCAGTATGACAAGGTCTGGAACAATAAAAAGCAAGCTCTGCAGCCTGGAATGAATGACCTGGAGCAGGCCTTGGAAAGGCAGAACGAGCTGGTGAACTCCTTGAAGGAAAACAGTGGAGCTTTCAAGGAAAAATTTGAAAATGAGAAAAGATTCCGCAGGATGAGGAAAGACACCAGATTGCAGAAGGACATTGAGAATTCAGAGTTGCCAGAGGCGGCAGAGATGTTGGTGAGAGGTGAGTCGGTCCCAGAGGAAGAGACCTGCAGCCCAGTATCTCCTAAGACCGCTGAGACCCCAGCAATGGAGGTCTCTGATCTCCTCCCTCCACAGCAGCCATGTGTATCGTCACAGCAGGAGGTAGAGGAGGGTGCTGGCATGCTGGAGTTGATCACCGAGATGGAATCTCCATTATCTGGAAGAAATTTTCGTTTTTCTGCAGACTCTTCAGATGAAGATGGTGAGGGGGATACTGTCCCTCGTCCTGCAAAAGAAAGGCCTGTAGAAAGAATGCACTTTACCAGATCTGCACTGAAGGATGGAAAATCTACCACATCCACAGGAAAGTCTGCTGGCTCCAGTATGAGGAAATCCTCCGTCTGTCCTGAAAAAGAAAAACCACAGGAGACCAAGAAAGAGTATGGTAAGGACTTTATTGAGACTGGTGGGATGGCTGGGAGCAGTAGTGCCATGAGCAGCCGGAATGTGCATGAGAAAAGTGTTGTGAGAGTTGGAAATCTTTCAGTAATGGACTGTCAGCCTGAGCACATGTGTGAGGGAGAAAATGG
>NW_017307031.1:669172-671102 GCF_000935625.1 Nanorana parkeri
CTGTATGTCAGCTTTGTTTGCGTTTTGCCAGTGTCTCTCTACACCAGGGTCTATGGTTGTTTCTTCCAGCTGTTATGGGGGAACAGAATAAACCTCGTCAAACGGAATGTGACTTACCTTCCCAGGCGGGAGGGTGGTCTAGGGATGATCAACCCCGTAGTCTTTTTCTCTCTGATGTTTGTAAAGTACAACCTTGGTAACATGTTGGCAGAGAGACCGCCTGGGTGGGTGGGTATTTTCCAGTCCTGGTTTAGACCCTTTCTGCGAGACTGGGAAAATGGTGGGCCAGTGAAGAGCCTGAGGGTCAAGCATGATAAGCTCCCGGCTTATGTTGCCCCGTGTTTGAAAATGCTTCGGCAGTGGCAAGTAACGGCAGGAGAAGTCAGATCTCTTCCAAGGAAACTTCTTGAGAAGCGGGTCATGAGCTTTGCTTTTTGCGAGCCACTGGCCTTAAGGGATTGCCCGAGCCTTGTTTTGAGGGAGGGTTTGCGATTGATTAATTTGGAAAGAATCCCAATGAAGTTTAGGGATCAGGCTTGGCTCGCCTTCCAGGGGAAACTATATGTGAAGGGCAACTTGAAGTTTCTTTCTATGAGTGATCGGGGCTGCCCGAGAGTGGAGTGTGGAGGAGTGCTGGAGTCCATGGATCACTTTCTACTTCAGTGCCCTTTTAATATAGAGGTGTACAAGAGGGTGGGGAGGGCTCTGAGTATCCCCTTCCTACCCCAGATGAGTTATGCAGAGTGGGTGTAAGGGGGATTCCAGACTCGCCGGGATTATGATTTGGAAACACTTTTTCTAGTTAGTCTCGTAGTCCGTTATTTCACGTGGAGTGCACGGTGTCAGGTATCCTTGCGGAGTAAAATCCTCCCTGTCCAGGTGGTGGTGCAGGACATTCTGGGTGAGGTCGGGAAGATTCGGGGTCTTGAGAAAGACAGGTGGCAGCAGGGGGCCTGGATAAAGGCGTGGAGGAATATCAGGACTCTGTAGCTGCTGCCTGTTGATCTCGGGGTGCGCGGCTTTTCTCTCTGTCCTTTCTTCACTCCCCTAGATTTTCAGATCAAATACATTTTTGATAAGAGGCTACATGCATGGTGACGGTGATGTTCCTTAGTCTGGCTCTCTCGTAGGGATTATGTGTGCGCATTGATTTTTCTGTTTGATGTTAGTGCCCTTTGTTTTGTATAGTTATATTCAATTATTTTGTATATATGTTTTATTCATTCATTTATTTATTATTGTTTTATTGTATATAAGTTCTTGTTTGTAAGATTTTCAATAAACAAAATTACCCCCTAATAATAGGTACAACAGGTGTACAGACCTGGAAACTAGCAGATATCTCACCAATACAGGCCAAAGAGATAAAAGAGACTAGTTTGCACTTCTAAAGGTTCTGCCACAAGATGCACCAAAAGATATCCTCAGACTATCTGAGTGAAATGCTGTGTCATTGAATTTGCTTCCTGTAAGTGTAGGGACTCAAGGGCCTGCCTCCAAGGGGCGCATCACTATGGTGCCCTGCACTCACAGTAAAATGATGCAGACAATGTAGCTGATATTTACACTTCACTCTCTGCATTGCTGAAGACCATACACCACCAGAAGAAGCTACAAATAGGACCATGCACATCACATGACTCACCTAAAAACATAAAAAAGGCAAGTATTAAATGAAGTTATATACATAAAACATAAAACACAGCAGTAGGGGCTTCCAGTGGGGAGAGGGGGTGACTGACAGAGTCTGGAGTTGGCTCGCTTTGTGGACTGTCACTTAGTCCATTCAGGGCACAATGGCAGTGCCTGCGCAGAGGCCATTGTCCCCATGTATACTTACCCATCAACACACAATCCTGCAACATTCCGCCTACCAAAGCTTTGGGATTGACGGGGGGGGGGGATGATATCATAGGATGCCCCCATATGA
>NW_017307031.1:671408-671735 GCF_000935625.1 Nanorana parkeri
CATATGAACGTGTTCGGGCCTGGTGAATGTCCGATCAGACCTAAGAAATGTCACATTTACATTTTATTTGTCTTATAATAACGAATAGAAGAAAATGTACGAGATTAACGTCTTATCACCATCACTGCCACAAATGCGGATAAGTAGAAAGAGAGCGGCCTTCATCTCGCCTTCTTTGTGTCTGACCCGTGTTAATCTTTGGAACAAACTGCCGGCTAATTATCGGATTGTGTTCAAAATCTTCCCGTCATCTTGCATTTGAATGACATGTTTTTCTTTCTCTCTCCCGATAATCCTGACAGAGAAATTATAGCTAACTCGTTCCAG
>NW_017307031.1:671770-672749 GCF_000935625.1 Nanorana parkeri
GGCACAACAGTTGAAAAACTGTACCATCAGCTCCTAATCTGCTGATCGCCATAAGATCTAAACGTGGTGACAATTAAAACACTTTTTTACATTGTTTCCATACTTTTTCAAATGTTTTATTCTTTGATACATCTCAGTAATGTTGATCTCCTTCAGTCTCTTGTAGCCACTTCCTGTCTGTATGTACTCTATCATCATTGCTCTGGACCATCTTCCTGATAGCAGTGGACAATGCCTCCATATTGTGTGTCCATATAGTCATGACCTTAACCATGCAGGTGAGCCATTGGTAGATAAGGACAGACCATGCAGGTGAGCCATTGCTATACAGGGATAGAACAAACAGGTGAGCCATTGGTAGGCAGGGACAGTCCATGCAGGTGAGCCATTGCTATACAGGGATAGACAAAACAGGTGAGCCATTGGTAGACAGGGACAGTCCATGCAGGTGAGCCATTGGTAGACAGGGACAGTCCATGCAGGTGAGCCATTGGTAGACAGGGACAGTCCATGCAGGTGAGCCATTGGTAGACAGGGACAGACCAAGCAGGTGAGCCGTTTGTAGACAGGGACAGACCATGCAGGTGAGCCGTTGGTAGACAGGGACAGACCATGCAGGTGAGCCGTTGGTAGACAGGGGCAGACCATGCAGGTGAGCCATTGGTAGACAGGGGCAGACCATGAAGATGAGCCATTGGTAGACAGGGGCAGACCATGCAGGTGAGTTATTGGTAGACAAGGACAGACCATGCAGGTGAGCCATTGGGGGACAAGGACAGAACATGCAGGTGAGCCATTGTTAATCAGGGATAGACCATGCAGGTGAGCCATTGGTAGACATGGACAGACCATGCAGGTGAGACATTGGTAGACAGGGGCAGACCATGCAGGTGAGCCATTAGTAGACAGGGGCAGACCATGCAGGTGAGCCATTGGTAGACAGGGGCAGACCATGCAGGTGAGCCATTGGTAGACAGGG
>NW_017307031.1:674484-677859 GCF_000935625.1 Nanorana parkeri
GGCACAACAGTTGAAAAACTGTACCATCAGCTCCTAATCTGCTGATCGCCATAAGATCTAAACGTGGTGACAATTAAAACACTTTTTTACATTGTTTCCATACTTTTTCAAATGTTTTATTCTTTGATACATCTCAGTAATGTTGATCTCCTTCAGTCTCTTGTAGCCACTTCCTGTCTGTATGTACTCTATCATCATTGCTCTGGACCATCTTCCTGATAGCAGTGGACAATGCCTCCATATTGTGTGTCCATATAGTCATGACCTTAACCATGCAGGTGAGCCATTGGTAGATAAGGACAGACCATGCAGGTGAGCCATTGCTATACAGGGATAGAACAAACAGGTGAGCCATTGGTAGGCAGGGACAGTCCATGCAGGTGAGCCATTGCTATACAGGGATAGACAAAACAGGTGAGCCATTGGTAGACAGGGACAGTCCATGCAGGTGAGCCATTGGTAGACAGGGACAGTCCATGCAGGTGAGCCATTGGTAGACAGGGACAGTCCATGCAGGTGAGCCATTGGTAGACAGGGACAGACCAAGCAGGTGAGCCGTTTGTAGACAGGGACAGACCATGCAGGTGAGCCGTTGGTAGACAGGGACAGACCATGCAGGTGAGCCGTTGGTAGACAGGGGCAGACCATGCAGGTGAGCCATTGGTAGACAGGGGCAGACCATGAAGATGAGCCATTGGTAGACAGGGGCAGACCATGCAGGTGAGTTATTGGTAGACAAGGACAGACCATGCAGGTGAGCCATTGGGGGACAAGGACAGAACATGCAGGTGAGCCATTGTTAATCAGGGATAGACCATGCAGGTGAGCCATTGGTAGACATGGACAGACCATGCAGGTGAGACATTGGTAGACAGGGGCAGACCATGCAGGTGAGCCATTAGTAGACAGGGGCAGACCATGCAGGTGAGCCATTGGTAGACAGGGGCAGACCATGCAGGTGAGCCATTGGTAGACAGGGGCAGACCATGCAGGTGAGCCATTGCTATACAGGGACAGACCATGCAGGTGAGACATTGGTAGACAGGGACAGACCATGCAGGTGAGACATTGGTAGACAGGGGCAGAACATGCAGGTGAGACATTGGTAGACAGGGGCAGACCATGCAGGTGAGCCATTGGTAGACAGGGGCAGACCATGCAGGTGAGCCTTTGGTAGACAGGGGCAGACCATGCAGGTGAGCCATTGGTAGACAGGGACAGACCATGCAGGTGAGCCATTGGTAGACAAGGACAGACCATGTAGGTGAGCCATTGGTAGATAGGGACAGACCATACAGGTGAGCCAATTTTAGATAGGGACAGACCATGCAGGTGAGACATTGGTAGACAGGAACAGACCATGCAGGTGAGACATTGGTAGACAGGGACAGACCATGCAGGTGAGCCATTGGTAGACAGGGACAGACCATGTAGGTGAGCCATTGGTAGACAGGGACAGACCATGCAGGTGAGCCATTGGTAGACAGGGACAGACAATTCAGGTGAGCCATTGGTAGATAGGGACAGACCATGCAAGTGAGACATTGGTAGACAGGAACAGACCATACAGGTGAGCCAATTTTAGATAGGGACCGACCATGCAGGTGAGCCATTGGTAGAAAGGGACAGAACGTTGTCACCCAATAACAGGAAGTGCCTGAACAAGGACCTTCATGGCGGAATCACCAGGGTTTATTTTATTTAAAGCTGCAGATTTAAAAAGATTGAAAATTATTTTTGAAATGACATGAACATGTTAAAGCTTCTATGAGATTTTATTTTAGTGCTCCATTTTTTTCCTCTGTCACGGTTGCATGTCCTCCTTATGGTTTATCCAAATTGATTGCGCTAGGAAAATGTGAAATAAATAGATAGATAAATAAATAAATGAATAAATAAATAAAATACCAGCTGCAACAATGTGTATCAAAATGATCAAATGTAAGCTAATATGTTGCGCTTGGTGTGTGTATTCAACCTTTTTGTGTTCTCTCATAAACTAATGTTTGAGAAAGTTAATCAACAATAGTAAAAATGTGATCAAAGTGTATAGAAAACAAATCGTGTCTCTGGTGATACTAATTCAAAGTGCTTTTAGGATCTTTAAATCGTGAAGGAGTTAATTGAAACAACTAAGTAACTGATTGGATAATTAAATAAATAAATGCCTAAATAAATAAATACATAAACCTTGCCTCGTCTTTTGTTGTTCAATCTCTACTTTGTGATAGTAATTTGTGTGTAAAAACCGCACATATGTGATCTAAATATCAACTGTGTATAAAAATATGTGACAACAATATAAATCACATAAAGCGATGTGAGTATAACAAAGTTCATCACCGAAGGAAATTATTGAATAAACGGCAGAGTCCAGCAGAGGTGGCGGCAAGTGAAAAAAACGCTTTTTATCCACTCTATTAAAGTACAGATATTTTAAGCGTACAGTTTCTTGGGGTCAGTCTGTGCTGTTCCACAATGTATCAGTAAAAAATGGACTTCTGGGAGGAATAGAGTTCTTACGGACAGAACTACAAATGTTAAAAAGGAAAATGGTAAGTTGAAAATAAACAAATGTTTGTTACTTTTTCTTCCGTCCATGGATCCACGGAGCTTCTCTTTTAGCCTCTCTCTCCTCTCCTGCATGCAGCTTACACTCCCTCTCGGTACCGATGGTACGCACCCTCCAGGTGTAATTGGAGGTAACCACGGAGGGTCCAGCCAGAGAAAAATAGAAGGGGAGAAGCCACAGAAGAGAGACAGATCTAAAGCACGCGAGGTGGAAGGACACTCAGCCTTGTGAAGCCTTTCTACTGTGTCAGCGAGGAGACAGTCAAATCCCTTGATGTATTTCGTCCGAAATACTTTTTCAAAAGGGTACTGTTTCCTGTCTGACACCTGAATTTATATAGCCCAAATAGTTACACCTTGTTACAGCTAATTGACATGCACACCTCTTCTATATTCACAGGTGTGTCACATCTCAATTATTTTCAAAATTAGGGTTTAGCCTTAGTTACCTTATTATTCGGACTAACAAATATTTTAAACATTTAAATACATGCTAGTTACATTTGTTAAAAAGGAAGGGAGACAGGGGAGATAAGTGACTATTAGTAGTGGGGTTTAGAATACTTCCTTAAAATCATTCAGAACATTTGTTAAAAAGAAGGGGAGATAAGTGACTCGTAGTTATGGGACATCAATTACAGCCTTAAAAACATATAAAACAATCAAACCATTGTAGGAGGATAATTGACATACAATGAGACGACATATAGTACAATATGCACTATCTTAAAAACACATTAACGATTGACTAATATATCTGTATATACAAACATAAAATCATAACCTTTCCAATTTTATAAAAGG
>NW_017307031.1:679158-690778 GCF_000935625.1 Nanorana parkeri
GAATTTTGAAAATAATTGAGATGTGACACACCTGTGAATATAGAAGAGGTGTGCATGTCAATTAGCTGTAACAAGGTGTAACTATTTGGGCTATATAAATTCAGGTGTCAGACAGGAAACAGTACCCTTTTGAAAAAGTATTTCGGACGAAATGCATCAAGGGATTTGACTGTCTCCTCGCTGACACAGTAGAAAGGCTTCACAAGGCTGAGTGTCCTTCACACTCGCATGTTGTTTTATCCAAACGGATTTCTGTAAGTGCAATCAATTTTTTAAATCCAAATAAAAGTTCTTGCTATTTGCACTTAGATCTGTCTCTCTTCTGTGGCTTCTCCCCTTCTATTTTTCTCTGGCTGGACCCTCCGTGGTTACCTCCAATTACACCTGGAGGGTGTGTACCATCAGTACCGAGAGGGAGTGTAAGCTGCATGCAGGAGAGGAGAGAGAGGCTAAAAGAGAAGCTCCGTGGATCCATCGACGGAAGAAAAAGTAACAAACATTTGTTTATTTTCAACTTACCATTTTCCTTTTTAACATTTGTAGTTCTGTCCGTAAGAACTCTATTCCTCCCAGAAGTCCATTTTTTACTGATACATTGTGGAACAGCACAGACTGACCCCAAGAAACTGTATGCTTAAAATATCTGTACTTTAATAGAGTGGATAAAAAGCGTTTTTTTCACTTGCCGCCACCTCTGCTGGACTCTGCCGTTTATTCAATAATTTCCTTCGGTGATGAACTTTGTTATACTCACATCGCTTTATGTGATTTATATTGTTGTCACATATTTTTATACACAGTTGATATTTAGATCACATATGTGCGGTTTTTACACATAAATTACTATCACAAAGTAGAGATTGAACAACAAAAGACAAGGCAAGGTTTATGTATTTATTTATTTAATTATCCAATCAGTTACTTAGTTGTTTCAATTAACTCCTTCACGATTTAAAGATCCTAAAAGCACTTTGAATTAGTATCACCAGAGACACGATTTGTTTTCTATACACTTTGATCACATTTTTACTATTGTTGATTAACTTTCTCAAACATTAGTTTATGAGAGAACACAAAAAGGTTGAATACACACACCAAGCGCAACATATTAGCTTACATATGTCCTCCTTATGCCTTCTGTCTGACTGTCAGTTTTTCCACTCTTGGACGGATGGGTGGAATAATGTCAAGAAAATGTATTTGGCTATGCAAATGATCAGAAATCAGCCTCAGATCTCCGCCTGCTCACGTCAAATTTCCTTGGGGAAAAAAAACCACATTTCTTTATAAACAAGACGCAAAAAAGAAAACATATTTTTGTCCATTTGGTATCTAACTTCATTTTCCCGGCTAACGAGGGGGCCATTTTGTGGCAGAAGGACGGGTCCATGATAGGTGAAGGAGCTTCCTCATTCCTCCAGAACCAACTAAAGTTGTATTAAAGGAGAACTTTGGGGTTAAAGCTTTTCCCCATAGTTCTCCTTAGGGTAACGGGAGGACACAAACTAGCGTCCTCCCGTCACCCTAAGCTCAGTATATAGGGAGCTACAGCTCGCGGTATACTGAGACGCCGCAGCCGGAGCGGATCCCGACATCGATGTCGAGATCCGCCCAGCTGCGTGAGTGACAGCTGGCTCTGCCTATCTAGAGGCAGAGCCAGATGTACCCACCCCCTCCCCCGTCCGATCCGCCCGTCAGTGCTGGCGGATCGGAGCGGGGAGGGGGGAATCCAGCCCCTCCCCTGTCACGGCAGAGAGCCGTGACAGGATCGAGAGGTGAGCGAACGCCGGTATGTGTTCGCTCACCTCCCGATCTACTGAGCCGACCTGTGACAGTCTCATTGTCACAGGTCGGCTAGAACTATGAGGTGAGTGGAAATCACTCATCTCATAGTTCTCCGTTAAACTCAAATGTTTTTCAATAATGAACCCAAATCGAACAAAAGTACATCGCCCAGCAAAGTATTTTCTTAAATTTTAGTTCTTACAGTCATAATTTCATCAAACTGCTCCTACTCTCTCAGCTCGGCTTCCCTGAACTTCCTGTCCAGTATAAGATCCCGAGGACAGAGCAGTCTCCAGCAAATGTCCATCTACTAGCATAAGGGAGATGGGAGGAGGGAAGAAAGGAAGGAGGAGGGGAGCAGGGGGGTCGCTTCCTTTGCTGTGCATGTAACACACACAGCTTACTAGCACACACAAGGGTGACTCCATAGGAGCAGCATCCATTGTAAGTGGTTTAATCAGCATTTGAAATAACTTAAAAATCTTTTAATTTTAATATCACTTCAAAGTCCTTTGCAGCTATAAAACCGACCAAACCGCCTAAATGTCGCCTTTTTATTTGGCTCCAATGCGTTTTACAACATGGTGAGTCACAGCACTTCCCGCCTTTCATGCCTTAAAATATATTGGTGGACAAGTCTAATAGTATAGTGGCCTTTTTGTTTACACAAACCCATGCTGTTTGTAAGAAACTTACCGCAGATCGTTCCGGCGCCGCGAGACGGGATCGCGCGCGGCGCGTCTCAGCTCCCCCTTCCCGCGCACGCGCGCGGCGCGTCTCAGCTCCCCCTTCCCGCGCACGCGCGCGGCGCGTCTCAGCTCCCCCTTCCCGCGCACGCGCGCGGCGCGTCTCAGCTCCCCCTTCCCGCGCACGCGCACAAGCTTCTTAAGCCGCGGCTAGCCAAATCTTCGGCGTCCAACTGTTGGTGACAGTGAACGCTGAAGATTCACGTCCCTGCATCCACAGACCGACCAAGGGACTCTACACCCGAACCCCCCAGCACCACTAAAGGCAAACCGAGCCACGCAGTATTCACAGGATCGGCTCCACAGGACACTGGCAGCACCATAACCGCAAGTAACCTGGTTTCAGGGGGCAAGGCTTGTCTCCAGCCCAATACTATTACTACATCTCATAGTAACCTGTCTGTTGAAACCTTGACAATAAGAACTTCCAAGAACTGGGTTATAGTGGGCTACCTTATTATGCTATTACTACAAAGGGCCACGCTTGCTAAATATTGAAGAGAGTTGTCTTGCTATAGTGTGGAGAGTGTTGCTTTGCTACATCAAGGGGAAGACTTGTAATCAGCCTTTGATTAAAATCAGTAAACATTTCCCACACCTTCTAAGTGATTGAACGTATAACTCAGCTGCTTATACAGAACTGACAGGTGCTACCTCTGGGCATATTGCTGCTAGTTACACTGTTAGTCTTTCTTTGGGGTTCCGAACCCCTTATCCAACATCCACGGTTATATGATGTTACCGGTCTCATACCCATCTCTAAGTTGCTGAGAGAGTATAAAAGAGACCGCCTACTGACAAAACCGTACTCCAACCCCCTCTCCACAGTTGCGATCCTAGATCTGCCTGCAGGGTGTATTACACTACTCTTATTAAGTGGATAGCAATCATTGGTATTTTTAGAGTTCAATAACTCAATCCCTCCTCATTGGCCATTCATTCAGCCAATGTTGTGATCCAGGTACCTCTGCCAGACACAGTTATTGCCATCATGTGTTTTTCATTAGGGATGCACCGATACCAATACCGATACCAGTATCGGTGCAATACTGAGTGTTTGGGCGAGTACTCATGCTCACCCAAATGTTCTGATACCTTCCCTGATACCGGAACTTCCAATAAGAGGGAGGTTTCCTCTGACCGGCAGTGCCGCGAGGGAACAAGGAGCCGGCTTCCCGACCAATCAGGAAGGCAAACTCACCACCCGGCTTTCTTATTGGCTGGGAACCCGGCTCCATTCTGTTTGACCGGCACTATGCTGATTGGCCGGCTCCATGCTGATTGGCTAGGAAGCCGGCTTCCTGGCCAATCAACATCTAGGCAGCAAATCATCCGGCTCCTTGCTGATCAGCATCCCGGATAGCAAGCAATTGAGCTGCAAGTTATAAAATGACTTGCTAGACTTGCCGAGCTTGACAATTTTGTTGCACAATTACAGCAAGTCGGCGTTGCAAGTCTCCAGATCAACGTGCTTTGCAACAGTGCTGTACACTGGCAGAGCTCTTGCTAAGACCTGCAGGACTCTTGCTGTAGACTTGCCAAGCAAATTTGCTACAAATTCATAAAGTGTCGCCTAGAAGTTGCGCTGCGAGTGTTCTGCAAGTCTACAACCTGCCAGGAATGTGTGCAGCGAGCAAGCAAGAGTTACAATTTAACACTGACACAAGTTTGTGGCAAGTTATCCTCGCTATCTGGGAAGGAGCTGGCCAAACAGCATGGAGCTGGCTACCCGGCAAATAAGAAGCCGGTCGGCGGGTAATGATTCGCCGCCTGGCTTTGTGATTACCCAGAAAGCTGGCTCCATGCTAGCGGCAGTACCGGTTTTGGTACTCGATTTCGGTGAGTACCGAAATATAAATATCGGTACTCGATACCGAACAAACGATATCGGTACATCCCTAGTTTTCATGATTAGCAAAGCCATGTGATACACATGTCATGGCAATTACCTGACTTATGGCAATTGTAGGGCTTCCTGGATGAACCAAGCCACCTGATCACATTTGTAAGCATTATATTAAAATGTTCATCTCACCTTGTATTGTCCCATGGCGAAATCAGAGGCCAATGTCACATGAAATTGTGGCAAAAGCAAAATTGGTAAGCTCTGCAAATTACTCCACTTTTCCCTACCATGGTAGTCTGCAGACTAAATTTTCCCACCTCTATAGGAACAGCCGTTCAGATTTCCTGATGTGTACATACGTGTTTGTTCAAAGATCTTGTGACATTGTTACAAAAATGAAAGTGAACCACTCACAAGAGAATAGAGCTTGCCAATGGTGGCGTTATCCTTTAAAGGAGAACTATGAGGGTGGTGCTTTTCACTCACCTCATAGTTCTAGCCGACCTGTGACAATGAGACTGTCACAGGTCGGCTCAGTTGATCGGGAGGTGAGCGAACACATACCGGCGTTCGCTCACCTCTCGAATAGCTTGCGGTATAATGAGCTTAGGGTGATGGGAGGACACTAGTTTGTGTCCTCCCGTTACCCTCAGGCGAACTATGGGGAAAAGCCTTAACCCCCTAGTTCTCCTTTAAAGGAGAACGATGGGGTTAAGGCTTTTCCCCATAGTTCGCCTGAGGGTAACGGGAGGACACAAACTAGTGTCCTCCCATCACCCTAAGCTCATTATACCGCAAGCTACAGCTCGCGGAATACTGAGATGCCGCAGCTGAAGCGGATCCCAACAATTGTGCCGGGATCCGCCCAGCTGCATGAGTGACAGCTGGCTCTGCCTCTAGATAGACAGAGCCAGCTGTCGCTCACGCAGCTGGGTGGATATATACTGAGCTTTGGGTGACAGGAGGACGCTAGTTCGTGTCCTCCCGTTACCCTTGGGGGAACTATAGGGAAAAACAGTGACCCCATAGTTCTCCTTTAATTTTGATTCGGTGCAGTGGATGTATTTGGTCGTTGGGGCAGGTTTTGATCCTTTTATTACTTCAACAAGATTTATTCAGTAAATATTTCATGTCAATACTGAAGACCTGAGCTCACAATACATACTGAACCGCAGTAAGCTATAGGGCCAATTTTCTTCACTTCACTTCCGCGATTGTTCTTAAATCCTTTGTAGATCATCCGCAGTCTGCAAGCTTTTCTCCCGAGAGGAAGTCATTGAGGATGTCCAAATACAACAAAGGATTAGGAATATTTGAGAAGTAAATAGCTTGATTGTTAGGGCAAAGTATTAAGAAGCAAACTGGTAACCTGCCATGAATCTGTTGGAAAAATGTTGCAAGAGTTTGCTCGCACAGACAAGTCCAGTCACATAATATCATGGCACTGAACCTGTCTGACTCGACATCCATGTAGGGTTCTGAAGATCTGATCTCCTTACTGATGTGACATTCCCATGCAGCCCACCCAAAACTAATATTGGAACAAGGGGTTGAGTCTCTTATGACGTTATGCCATTAGCTTCTTTTGTCTCTCGGGGACGATGGGGCTACAAAACTGTATTGGAAGAGACCAAACTAAGTGCGACTACTGTAATGACAGTGTCTAGCGGGAGGAACCACCGGGTGTTGAGGGTAGCAGGTATTGGAATCAACCAGGGGTGTCACATACTTTAGAGGCCAGAAGTCTGCAACACAAAGGCGTTTTAAGACACAGGCTGGCGGAAAGATAAGTATACATCATCTCCTTATACAAGGTTGGTGTCGTTTATTTTGGACCACATAGTACTTTGTTATTGTTATTCTCACCATTTGCAAGCTAAGAATAATGGATGAACCCTGAAGGTAAAAGAACATGATGCTGATTTCATGAAAGAGAAATGTTACAGTAAGGAGAGTTAGGGCCCATTCACACTATTGTGTTGCACCCCAACACATCTATGTAGTGGAGCACAAGGTGGTAGCTTTATATTGCACCACAATGCACAGATACACTTTATTACCAAAAGTATTGGGACGCAGTCGTTTTGGAACAGGAAGGGGCCGTCCCCAAACTGTTCCCACAAAGTTGGCAGCATGGAATTGTCCAAAATGTCTTGGTGTGCTGATGCCTTAAGAGTTCCCTTCACTGGAACTAAGGGGCCAAGCCCAACCCCTGAAAAACAACCCCACACCATAATCCCCCCTCCACCAAACTTTACACTTGGCACAATGCAGTCAGGCAAGTACCGTTCCCCTGGCAACCGCCAAACCCAGACACGCCCATCGGATTGCCAGACAGAGAAGCGTGATTGGTCACTCCAGAGAACACGTCTCCACTTCTCTAGAGTCCAGTGGCGGCGCGCTTTACACCACGGCATCCCACGCTTTGCATTGCACTTGGTGATGTGCGGCTTGGATGCAGCTGCTCGGCCATGGAAACCCATTCCATGAAGCTCTCTACGCACTGTTGTTGTGCCAATCTGAAGGCCACACCAAGTTTGGAGGTCTGTAGCTATTGACTCTGCAGACAGTTTGCGACTTCTGCGCGTTGTGCGCTTCAGCATGCGCTGACCCCGCTCTGTCATGTGACGCGGCCGACCAGTTCGTGGCTGAGTTGCTGCTGTTCCCAGTTGCTTCCACTTTGTTATAATACCAGTAACAGGCGACCGCGGAATATTTAGTAGCCAGGAAATGTCACGGAACACCTCAATCCAATGATTTGGAGGGATGTCCCAATACTTTTGGTAATATAGTGTAAGTGCACCGCCTTAAAAAAAAAGTGCATGCCCTTTGTCCATGGGTTAATGTGCCCTGGCAGCCCATTCAAAATGAATGAGCTCCATGTGCCTTAGTAAGCCCTCTCTTATGACTAGCTGCTCTCTAAACGCTGAGCCCCATCTTCTCCATATACAGTATGTGTTACAAATGTTTCATTGAAAGGGGTGATTACTCTGTATATTGGTATCGCAGGAGTGGTGCAGAGCAGCCAAAACCTCCAAGAGGTATAAGGAGTCAATGAGTGAAGCAAACCTCCAGCATTCCATCTGGAATTGGTTTTCACATAAACCGTGCATTTAAAGGGCATGTACAGTGATTTATATCTATTTTTCCCATAGAGAGGGACTATAGAGAGAAAACAGACATTTTCTCAGAATCCTAACAAGTCCTGTTCTGGGTCCTGGAGCCCGGAGTCTTTGTAGAGCTTTGGGTATGGTGAAGCCTCCATTCCTAGGTCCACATCTGTCCAGGTAACCAGGCCTCATTAGTCTCAGCTGTCCACTGGCCTTTACAGGTGAAACTCGAATAATTAGAATATCATGCAAAAGTAATTGCAGTAAGTGCTGCAAAAGGGGCCCAAACCAAGTACTGAGTACATATGCATGCTCTC
This sequence comes from Nanorana parkeri, assembly GCF_000935625.1. Taxonomy (NCBI): domain Eukaryota; kingdom Metazoa; phylum Chordata; class Amphibia; order Anura; family Dicroglossidae; genus Nanorana; species Nanorana parkeri. The sequence goes on from NW_017307031.1 coordinate 686,963, forward strand.
TCTGTCTCTCTCTCTCTCTCTCTCTCTCTCTCTCTCTCTCTCTCTCTCTCCTAAAGGGTGAAAAGGCTGAGTGCCAACAGAACACTAAAGAAGGTACAAGTGCTGCCTGTTTGTGTTGAGGAACGCATTAGTAGTCAAGAACTGACCTGAGTTTAGTTAGTGCCTTGGTAGAACAGAAGTGTGGTAAATGTTTTATCCCAAGGACTTGCTGTACAAAGCCCTCCTGCATTGAGCTGTGTTATTTGCTGCCTGAATAAAACCAGCTTGGGCTGTTCCGGGGCATTCCTGTCTCATACATGGCTTAGCACTACTTATGCACAAAAAAAGGTTTAAGGAGCGCTACTACCCTGGGAATGCTGGCAACACTATATTGGCTAGCTGTGTATAAACAAGAGAAGACAAATGACTCACAGTAAATATGACAGCGAGCGTGTCTGAAGATCCCTTGCGTAATGGCATCTGCCGACTGAGTGCCAGGTCACTGGAGTGGAAAGGGAAGGGATGGATTGCTGCAGGTCTGGAACAAGTGTGGATTGGTGACCCGACTCACATACAGGGTGAAAAGGCTGAGTGCCAACAGAACACTAAAGAAGGTACAAGTGCTGCCTGTTTGTGTTGAGGAACGCATTAGTAGTCAAGAACTGACCTGAGTTTAGTTAGTGCCTTGGTAGAACAGAAGTGTGGTAAATGTTTTATCCCAAGGACTTGCTGTACAAAGCCCTCCTGCATTGAGCTGTGCTATTTGCTGCCTGAATAAAAACAGCTTGGGCTGTTCCGGGGCATTCCTGTCTCATACATGGCTTAGCACTACTTATGCACAAAAAAAGGTTTAAGGAGCGCTACTACCCTGGGAATGCTGGCAACACTATATTGGCTAGCTGTGTATAAACAAGAGAAGACAAATGACTCACAGTAAATATGACAGCGAGCGTGTCTGAAGATCCCTTGCGTAATGGCATCTGCCGACTGAGTGCCAGGTCACTGGAGTGGAAAGGGAAGGGATGGATTGCTGCAGGTCTGGAACAAGTGTGGATTGGTGACCCGACTCACATACTCGGCTAGCCGGGCAGCGGCGCTTGGGGAGGGAGATGAGCCGCGAACAGCTTAGAAACCCCAATAGCCGTGTGTCCACACGCTATATCGGGAATGGTATACCGGGGGTGCACAGGATGCTGCGAAATGGCAGGGAGCAATGCCCGGAGTGAGAGCTCTCAATGGACCGACTACACATTTCGAGGCATAGCCTCTTTCTCAAGCCTTAGTGCTCGCACTGAGGCTTGAGAAAGAGTCTATGCCTCGATACCATTCCCAAAATAGCGTGTGGACAAACGGCTATTGGGGTTTCTAAGCCGTTTCACGGAGCCTGTCGTGATGTCACGGTCAGGCTCCGCCCAGTTGTTATTGTTTAATGACAGATCAGCATCCCCAGGTCATTTGGGGACGCTGATCTGTCATTACAACTGGGCGGAGCCAGCCACGAGATCACGGCTGGCTCTGCCCAGTTGCCAATTGCATGGAGAACGTCCGGCCCTTCGGCAGGCCGTTCTCCTCACTCCGGCTGTCACTTCTGGTCAGTCGAGTCGAAGCATGTGCCTTTGGCTCGGCTGAGCCGCTCGGCTGCTGTACGGGCTATATTGAATAGCCCGTACAGCAGGCCTTTGGTTCGACTGAACCGAAGGGGAGAGGCGGCTGAAGTGAGCCGAAAGATCAGCCGAAGCTACGGCTAGATGCTTCGGCTCTTTAGTGAACTCCTTAGTTTCCTTTTTTTGTCAAGTAAATAATTGAAAATAGTGCAGATTCACTGGCAGCCAGCAGGTGGAGCTCTCTGTCTCTTTTCTGTGTTTTTCTGTTTCTCTTTACCGCCTGCTGTAATAATAATAGTACACTGTTGATGGTGCTCAATAGCAATAAGCATAAATGTACCCACTGAACCAGAGCTGTGGCTCCTCCCTTGTCTGCTCCATCCAATCCAAGGTTTCTATCAGATATTGTAAGATTTCCTGTCTTTTTTTATGACCTTATTGCTCATTGAGCTTAATGTGTTTTGGTATTTTCAGATGGGATTCGGCCCTAGTTCGTGTCCAAGAAGGTTGTATAGTACATGACCACCAGGTCAAAGACATTACAGGTGTTGGGTAATCAACACACTACATGCTTACCTCCTATACCAGATCTTGCAAAGAGCTCGGCTCATGCAGTAATAGAGCCGTGAAAGCTCCCCGGGAATCACAGGAACTTCGGAACTCCTTTAGCTGTTGCCACACACACAGGGGTGTTTCTACTGCAAGCAAACTAGGCATTTGCCTAGGGCGGCACTTTCAAGGGGGGCACAAAAAATGCTGCCCCCCCAAATCAGTTAGGTAAGAGAAAATAAATAAATTATTCATAAATTACTGTCAGTACTCCTGGACCTGGTGCTTCCTTGACTGGGGGACCTACTCCTACATATATGCCGGCTGTAGCTCCTTCCTCTTCCTGGTCAACATGCTGGTGCTCGGGTTTAGTATTGCCTAGGGCAGCACAAAACCAAAATACACCACTGCACACACACATGGTCGAAGAACCTCACATTCTCACACATGTACCTTGCGGTTAGAGATGTTGGAACACATTCTGGGCTCATGTTATGCGGTGTTCTTAGATAAAAGTGAATGCTTGTTCAGTGACAGACATTATATTATTTGCAGTAAATACTTTAATCCTTGAGTGAAATTCCCCTCCATTATTTCCAGTAAAATTCCCCTTTGTTAATATGTTTATCATTACTTCCTCTTTACATAAAAGGACTTTTTAATGGAAAGTAGCGACTTACGATAACGCAGCGGTTGTAGAACGAGGTGAGATGCCGCAAAAATCACTTTATTCATTTTTAAAACATTTTGATTAAAGGAGAATTACGAGGCGAGTGATTTTCACTCAGCCTCATAATCTGAGCCGACCTGTGACAATGAGACTGTCACAGGTCGGCTAAGTAGATCGGGAAGTGAGCGAACACATACCGTCGCTCGCTCACTTCTTGATCTATCCCTGCAGAGAGCCGTGACTGTCACTCATGGCTGAATGGTGGAACGGACGGGGGAGGGCACAGCTGGCTCTGCCTCTAGATAGGCAGAGCCAGCTGTCAATCATGCAGCTGGGTGGATCTCGACAGTAATGTCGGGATCCGCTCCGGCTGCGGCAGTCTCAGTATATAGGGAGCTGTAGCTCCCTATATACTGAGCTTAGGGTGACGGGAGGACGCTAGTTTGTGTCCTCCCGTTACACTGAGGAGAACTATGGGGAAAAACACTGACCCCATAGTTCTCCTTTAAGTCTATAGGGTGCAAATCTTGTAATATCGTAAATGATGTTTCCACTTTGGCAGCCAAGTTGGCATAATACCTACTTTATATGTGTTACATGTTCTCATATAACACAGAAAAAAATGTAAATAGTTACTTGCTCTTTTTCTAAAAATGCCAAAACTTCCATTCATGGAGGGGGCTTGAGCTGGGTGGGGAGTTGATGTTGACCAAAATCAACCCTGTCTGTGTTAGCAGACCTCATTATCAGTTGTAACATTGAACACTGTCTGCCCTAATAAAGGGTTAAAGATCTGGAAGCCTTGTATGTTAATGAGAGGCAATGCAGTCTGCCCCCCTTTCTCCGAGGGTCTTCTTCTGATAGGCTGATCATAGGATTATTATTATTATTATTACATAGGATTTATAGATTCATTGTTAATATTTTGGATTTTATCCTTTGGGCGAGTGGAAGCCAGTGCAGGGATTGGCAGAGGGGGGCGGGGGATGGAAGCCAGTGGTGGGATTGGCAGAG
>NW_017307031.1:690824-691987 GCF_000935625.1 Nanorana parkeri
GGGGATGGAAGCCAGTGCAGGGATTGACAGAGGGGGGGCGGGGGATGGATGCCAGTGCAGGCATCGGCAGAGGGGGGGTTGCAGACACTGAGCGGTTCATAGGATAATCATAGGATGATCCTCTATGATTATAGGCTCAATTTGCAAAGCGTTACACAAGGATAAGTATCTTTATTTTCAGTCATGTGACCATAATTATGAAATGTCATTGGACTAGGCTGAAAATAACTGTCACTTTCTCAAACATAAGCATCAATATTTTGGTGTTTTAGCTTTATTAAATTGAGCCCAATGTGCGCTAGAAGTACTGAGCAGGTCCCCTGTCTCCATTTCAAGGAGTGAATACTGGAAGACTCTATTGGAGCATTGCGGGTGCATTCAGGCCATCAAATTCTAATCTCAGTTCACATGAGTCTGTGTGTTCATCTGCGATCCAAGAACTGGAATAAACAACGACTTGCAAATGAGATTGGTAATCTGAGCTCTCCGCCTTTACTTGGCATCCGTTTGGGAGCCTACAAAACATTTCCTTCTCTCTAAAAAATAATAATAATAATCAGATACATTGTACTGTGTCTTTCTGATTGAGCACGGCGTGACAAAGCATGTCCGCACAGGCCGGGCCATTGCAACATGTGTTCCTGGTTATCCAGCCAGCTCACACGGGGATGGGAATTCTGCATGAACAGAACTCAAGACGGGTCCAAAACTTTCCTATCTCCTCATTAGCAGGCTGATTGGAGGTGACCGCAGACCCGCGGATCGTGTTACCCCGCTGAAACCAGATCTGAAAAAAGAAAACTTTCACTGTGATATTCATCTAATTTGGTCTCGCGGCGGATATCTGTTCCAGGGATAACATTGAGGTTGCAGGAAAGAGAGCTTGGACTCCGACCAAGAAAAAGCAACGACTGCCGATTATCCTTCAAACGTGTGTATGTGCACGTGGCATGTAGCAGGACAAATTTTTGTTTCATCACAAGTGAAGGAGAAATCGAAACAAAGCTGAACACAACACACAAATGTTTATTTCAATATATTCCTCAATAGCCACAAAGTATATAAATCCACTTTGTGAGCATCAAATGCAGCAGTGACATCATCACTGTGCTGTACATAGCCCGTGCAAAGAGCAAAGCAATGGGAGGGGCCCAGCAGCCCCC
>NW_017307031.1:692697-704762 GCF_000935625.1 Nanorana parkeri
AGACTGCAGAAAACTACAGGGGGGGTGGAAACAAGACTAGTCACCCTGCACAAGTAGAGAGAGCAGCAGTGACTGGTCTTTATTACAGCAGGGGGCGGAGGCAAGACTAGTCACCCTGCACATGGAGAGAGCAGCAGTGAGGAGTCTTTATTACAGGAGGGGGCGGAGGCAAGACCAGTCACCCTGCACATGGAGAGAGAGCAGCAGTGAGCGGTCTTTATTACAGGAAGGGGTGGAGACAAGACCAGTCACCCTGCACAAGGAGAGAGAGCAGCAGTGAGCGGTGTGTGTTCCTGAAACTGCTCCAGAGCTTGTGTTTTTTTCATCTATCCCAGCCCTCCTGGCTCCTTCCTGGGGAAGCCATGGAGGCCGGCGGGGCCTCTCCTGCTGGGAGCTCTCAGTCTCCTGGGCTGATGAGCGAGTTGCCTGCACCTGTGCAATCGGAAGCTGGAGATTTGTCCGCCCCTGGATAGGAGGGGGCAGGTACAAGACTTGTCACCCCGCACAAGGAGAGAGAGCAGCAGTAACCGGTCTTTATTACAGGAGGGGGCGGAGACAAGAACAGTGAAAATCACTCACCTCATAGTTCTCCTTTAACATGCATTATGTCACCCATTAATATGCATTGCCTTAAGGTGGCCCATTCATTGGAATAGGTTGCCAATGCACCACAATGTACCTAAAATGGTGCACATTTTTTGTTTTTCCGATGGAGCACGCTGCACTGGGCATTGCAATATGCTGTGATGAAGGGGCTTTGAGGTGCATTGCTTTAGTGCATTGGGGTGAGGTCTTTGCTCAAATCCTCAAATCCAAATGCCTTACATATATCTACATCTATATATACAGGTGAAACTCGAATAATTAGAATATCGTGCAAAGTTCATTTATTTCACTAATGCAACTTAAAAGGTGAAACTAATATATGAGAGAGACTCATTACATGCAAAGCAAGATAATTCAAGCCGTGATTTGTCGTCATTGTGATGATTATGGCTTACAGCTCATGAAAACCCCAAAAAACCCAAATCCACAATCTCAGAAAATTAGAATATTACATGCAATCAATAAAACAAGGATTGTACATAGAACAATATCGGACATCTGAGAAGTACAAGCATGCATATGTACTCAGTACTTGGTTTGGGCCCCTTTTGCAGAAATTACTGCCATTACTTTTGCACGATATTCTAATTATTCGAGTTTCACCTGTGTATATATACACTATATTGCCAAAAGTATCGGGACGCCTTTACACGCACATGAACTTTTAATGGCATGCCAGTCTTAGTCCGTAGGGTTCAGTATTGGGTTGGCTCTGCCTTTTGCAGCTATAACAGCTCCGCCTCTTCTGGGAAGGCTTCCTTAAGGTTTAGGAGTGTGTCTATGGGAATGTTGGACCATTTGTGAGGTCAGGTACTGATGTTGGACGAGAAGGCCGGGCTCGCAGTCTCCGCTCTAATTCATCCCAAAGGTGAAACCTTGTGGACGCCTTCCCAGAAGAGTTGAAGCTGTTATAGCGGCAAAAGGGCGGAGCCAACTCAATACTGAACCCTACGGACTAAGACTGGAATGACATTGAAGTTCATGTGCGTGTAAAAGCCGGCGTCCCAATACTTTTGGCAATATAGTGTATCGACTGCTAGCAAGCAGTGGATATATGCAAAAACATAAAAAAAAAAGTTACCAAATAGATAAAAACTTACCAGTGTCTCCGTCGCTCGCTCCCGTCTGAAGATCTAAAGATTCTCGAATGGCCGTGAAGGATCATAGGGCGGGCGCATGAGCAGTAAAGATCTTTGGCTGGGAGAAGAGGAGAGACACGGTGTAACTCAAAGCAGGCAGCCCGTCAGCGTGCACGCGGGCAGACACCGTGGGACACCGAAGACGCAGCAGTCAGTGCTGGATCACAGATCAACACCAACGTTGGAGGGACTCCTGAAAACAAGTGGAAGGATCGGATTAAGAGGCTTCATTTAACGTAAGTCCTTAAAGCAGCAAGGGGGGTGGGGGGGATTTGACTTAAATGTCACTTTAAGTAAAGACAATGTTACTGCCAAATCAACAGGCTCTTAGCAGAGATGTAAAAATTGTTGTGGCCCATAGAGGAGGGTGTACAGGTTTGAGAAGTGAACGGGTTAAAGAAGAACTCTGGACATGTACAAAATTAACCCTTGCAGTGGGGCTACCCCCACACTGAAAGGGTTAAGTGCTTATTTTGCTCTAGGGTCTAAAATAAAGAAGATACACTCACTCGATTATCACTCCCACAGCGGTGACCGCTCACCTCTCTCCCCCTCAGCTACGGCTGTGAAATGCCTTCGGTGTCCTCACGTCCAATGCAAGTGAATAGACAGGATGACATCATAGGTCCCATAGCCGTGTGAGAAGAGGCTGAAGGACCGGTCTAACAACCAGGTGGGACGAGGGATCAGGTGGGTATATCTTTTTTTATTTTAGACCCTAGCCCAAAATGACCACTTAAGCCTTGCATTGTGGGGGAAGCCCCACTACAAGGGTTCATTTTTTTTACATGCCCAGAGTTCTTCTTTAAAGTAACAAATACAATAATGTAGAGTTTGGAATAATGGTAGTAGCAAAATTATAGAGGTTAACACAACAGAATTAAAGAAAGGACATTTGTGGAGGGAAAAGAGACAAAAGGATTTGGTTTCAAAATAGGGAAAGACCCTCTCATGGGGAAGAGTTGAGAACCATGGCCTACATGGTCACTTGGGATGTGCTTGTTCAAAGGAGACAAGTAACATCTCCAACATGCACGGCACTCTGACCACCCTGGTATCCTGTTGCTGCATCCCTTTCCCTGATGCACACTCCAGATTGGCCAGGAGAAGTCCATTGTTGGAAGCAGTCTTCTCCTGGACACATCCACCAATCACTGACCAGCCACAGGATGTCCCCAGAACAATCTAAGGACACCCTGTACATACTATACCCAGGGGCGTAAACAAGGCGTTTGCCTCGGGCGGGAGATTCAAAGGGAGCGGCAAAAATGCCGGGGTTTCAATGAACTGTCACATGCAGACCATGTAGCTGAGTCTGTTTTCCAACCGCATGTAATCATATCACGTATCATTACATGCGGTGTGCAGGCGTTTACCTGGAGCTCTGGGGGCTTAGCCCGGTCTCAAGGGGCTTTAAAGGATCTGTGGTGGGCTTTGCAGAATCCATAGGGGGCTCTGCAGCCTGCAAAGCCCACCACAAACCCTGCAGAGCCCACTTGAGCCCACAGTTGGGTCTCTTGCCTAGGGCAGCCCCAAACCAGAATACACCACTGACTATACGTTTCTTTCCTTGTACCCTGTTAAGTAAAGCAGTTTGTGTGAAGTTCCCCCTTTTGTGGTTGTTATGCATCGCAGACTTATTTTAAACTCTTAAATGAGAACTATGGGCTTAGGTCTTTTCCCCATAGTTCTCTTTAGGGTAACAAACTAGCGTCCTCCCGTCACCCTAGGCTCAGTATACCGTGAGCTATAGCTCGCGGTATACTGAGACGCCGCAGCTGAAGCGGATCCCGACAATTGTGCCGGGATCCGCCCAGCTGCGTGACTGACAGCTGGCTCTGCCTATCTAGAGGCAGAGCCAGCTGTACCCGCCCCCTCCCCCGTCCGTCCTGCCAGTCAGCGCTGGAAGATCGGAGCGCGGAGGGGGGAATCCAGTCCCTCCCCTGTCACGGCTCTCTGCCGTGACAGGATGGAGAAGGGAGCGAGCGCCGGTATGTGTTCGCTCACTTCCCGATCTACTGAGCCGACCTGTGACAGTCTCATTGTCACAGGTCGGCTAGAGTGAAAAGCACTCACCTCATAGTTCTCCTTTTAAATAATGGTATTAAATCAGTACAGGGTAAGCGATTGCTCCCCTTTGTATCATCAGCAGTGGAAAGTTATTTGTACACACGCCTTATATTGAGCACCTGAGTATAAAATATTTATTGACTGTGTGTGTGTGTGTGTGTGTGTGTGTGTAATGGTTTCTGAAATGATTTGCAGGTGACGCTGGAATCTGGAAGTACGATGATATGACTTCTGTGAACCAATAAACATTCTTTATTTACAAAACATGACCATAATGGGAAGCAGGCTTGTGGAATATCAACATTGGAAGCTTGTTGAAAAGACCCAAGGCACAACTTGTCATCACAAAACCAATAAAGCTGAACTCCGTGATGATGGTTATGTGCTTAAAAGTGAACTTTCACACGTCGGCTCAATATGTCGGGAAGTGAGCAAACACATACCGTCGCTTGCTCACTTCTCGATCCTGTCCCTGCAGAGAGCCGTGACTGTCACTCGCGGCTCCCCGCAGGGATCCCCCCCCTCCCCTGTCCTATCCCCCCCTCCCCTGTCCGATCCTCCAGCGCTGACTGGAGGAATGGACAGGGGGGGGGGCGGGGACAGCTGGCTCTGCCTTTAGATAGGTAGAGCCAGCTGTCACTCACGCAGCTGGGCGGATCGACAGTAATGTCGGGATCCGTCCCGGCTGGGGCGGTCTCAGTATATAGAGAGCTGTAACTCGCGGTATACTGAGCTTTGGGTGAGGGGAGGACGCTAGTTTGTGTCCTCCCGTTACCCTTAGGAGAACTATGGGGGAAAGCCCTGACCCCATAGTTCTCCTTTAACGTCACACTAAACTCTGGAGTTAAACCTAACTAGTACCAGAACTATAAACAACAATGTATCTTATTTGTATATCACTCGGCTGTAGATCCTCCAATCATCTCTGAATTGGTGCTTCTGGAGGGGGGGCTACTTTTGTTCCCCATGGCCCCTGTGTGTGTTGTAAAGTAGTCACCGCTCCAAGCTCGCTCCCGGGATGGACTACAATCTCCATACAAATTAGATAACTAAACGTGAGATTGTAGTCCATGCTGGGAGTGATCTTGGAGCGGTGACTACTTTACAACACACACGGGCAGGGCCAGATTTACTCTCTCTGCTGCCCCAAGGCCAGGTTTCTCAATGCGCCCCACCAAACCTCCCCCACAAAAGAGCATGGCAACTAGATGGCGGGGGCGGCAGTGATAGTTTTAATTTATTTATTTTTTTACTTTTTTACATTTGTATTTATCTTATCATATTTTACTCTTTTTTAAAATATTTGTTATCATTTAATGTTAATTATTATTTCTTATTTTTTACTTATTTTATTTATTTATTTTTATGATATTTGTTTGTTCACTTTATTACTATCACACATGAGCTAACAAGCCCCTGTGTGATAGCATTTGGAGGCCAATAAAGTGAAACTTGTCACCTCCAATACAGGAGTTGTAGCATAGCACTGCGCTTGAACTCCTGTGACAGCTGAGAGGGGAAAGGCTGCGAGGGCAGCTCTCCCCTCTCTCTGTTTACACGGAGCTGCAGTCTCATTACAAGTGATCTTGGCGCCGAGATCACTTGTAAACAAACGCTCTACATTTAGCCCTGCTTGCCCAAAGCAGGGCTAAATGTAGAAAACAACTACCCGCCCGGCACCCAGCACTGCATGTCCCGGGCGTCAGGGGATTCCACACCTCTGCTGCCCTTCTGTTCCCTGCTGCCCTAAGGCCGAGCCTCGATGGCCTTCTGGGAAATCCGGCCCTGCACACGGGGACCATGGGGAACAGACGTAGCCCCCCTCCAGAAGGAAGGACGGTGTCGGCACCAATTCAGAGATGATTGGAGGATCTACAGCAGAGTGATACACAAATAAGATACATTGTTGTTCATAGTTGAGGGACTTGAATGTATTTTTAAGATTTAACTCCAGAGTTTAGAGTCACTTTAACATTCATACCGCCCTTTAAAGGAGAACTATGGGGTCAGTGCTTTTCCAGACACAAACTAGCATCCTCCCGTGACCCAAAGCTCAGTATACCGCGAGCTACAGCTCCCTCTATACTGAGACAGCTGCAGCCGGGACAGATCCTGAGATTACTATCGAGATCCACCCAGCTGTGTGATTGACAGCTGGCTCTGCCTATCTAGAGGCAGAGCCACCTCCTCCCCCGTCCGTTCCTCCAGTCAGCGCTGGAGGATCGGACAGGGGAGGGGGTAGGGTTGCCACCTGTCCAGGATTCACCCGGAACATTCCGGGTTTGGAATGCTGTGTCCAGGTTTCATGGCAGCTGAAACCCGGACACATGATGTCAGGCAGACAGGGGCAACCAAAATTAAGATAGGGGCTACTGGCCCCCCACTGAAAATAGTCTCGACTGTGATATTTACATATGAATGGGTGACGCTATTTACATATGAATAAGCAGCGACTCATTCTCCCCCCAAACTTTCCGTGCGCCGCTAGAGTGTTCGGGCTTCGCTGGAAGAAAAGGTGGCAACCCTAGGAGGGGGGGATCCCTGCAGGGAGCCGTGAGTGACAGTCACGGCTTTCTGCAGGGACATGATCGAGAAGTGAGCGAGCGACGGTATGTGTTCGCTCACTTCCCGATCTATTGAGCCGACCTGTGACAGATTTTCACTCCCCTCATAGTTCTCCTTTAATGCCCAACTGAAGTTTCAGTTTAAATCAGCCTAATACATTCAAAAAGCATCAGAACAAAGGTATGTTTCTCTTTAGAAAGCAGCCACAGTCTGAGTAGAGAGGCCTGTCCCCTACTAGCATGTTGCAGAGAAGAGGCCTTGCTTTCTGCGTGGAAGCAGTGGTCTCTCTGCAACGGTCTAATACACTGCATGGAATAATGAGCTTTGCTGAGACCACTGCTTCCTCACAGGGAACGAGGGTCCTTCTCTGCAGCGTGCTGGCAGGGGGCAGGCGTTTCTACTCAGGATGCGGCTGCTTCCTAAAGAGAATGAACTGGCTTTTGTTTTGTTGCACCTGGAATGTATTTCGCTGTTTTAAATGAGCATTTAATCTGCCTTTTAAAGAACTGATTCATTTTAATACGGCACTTGTCACTTTAAAGACCCTGCAAGTAAAGAAACATATCTCAAAAAGCTTCCTTAAGTGGGGAGACTACAGTCAGTGCATAAACATCTTTATAAATCAGAGCAGCAACCGCATCCAGATTGATTCCAGACTCTTATGCTTCATGATGCCCCCGCTATCCTGTACATGAACAGATATTCATAAAGAGATGATATGTCAACTTTATTAACCTCTTGCGGCATGAGTTATGCGGTTTATATGTAAGCTGTTTCTCTTTTTTTTTTTTTTCTTTTCTTTTTTCTTTAAGCCCGTGGACGTGCATCAAAACTTCCCCCTGTGAACAAAAAAAGTGAACCGTGAAATCACAGCACACAAAAAACGTGCACAAGGGTGCAAGGTCCTTCGAAAGAAGGGACCTACTTTCCCGACCCCCCGGGGCGCAAGGCTCTTGACAGGGGTTTGAGACTGGTGGCCCACCGACCCGAAGGCCGTGGACCATTTCCTTTGGGGACCTTCCGAAACAGGTCCCCCTCAGTACTAGGCAAGTGGGATCTCCCGAAGAGAAACCCACCTCCTGGGTGGGAGGAGACAGAGAACCCCGTTCGAGGCACAGAATCTCCTCCCAGCGTCAGGAATAGGCCCCCGAAGAAACCTGCACCTTTCGCATCTGTGGGTCAAAATTTAAAATAAAAAAGTGCCAAACGTGGATCTAGTGCTTAAATAATCTAAAGTGCCAGTGCACCACTCTGACAGGCCTTAGGGGCCGGAGTGCAAAAATATTGCCCCAGACTAGCCATAAGGCCTGTCTTGGAGGCGACGTGAAGCAAGTTGCAATGTGGTGTTTGACCAAGTGCACAGTGAGTCATGTTGGGTCCCATACCCAAGTGACTTTCTGCGCACCCCTGGGACGCCACCCCCAGGGGGCACAACACCACGGGCTTCTGCCGCCCCCGAACCCTCTAGCCTCGACCAAGCTTCGCACCCATTCTCTCAGGAGGCATTAGCACCTTCAGAGCCTCCTGCCTACAACTGGGGACAAGCCCGGCGTAACCAGACCAGAATCAACCCAGGAGGAAAGGAGGCCCCTCCAGTACCCACCAATCACATCAGGGAATACCGAGCATCTCTCCGTCCCGGTGGATCGATGCCTTTCTTCCCTGAAAACTGATAAGAACAGATACTACACTTGATCTTAGCCAAAAGGCCGAGAAGCGATGTAAGCTGTTTCTCTGAACACGGATAGCTATGACTTTATCCTGTTTCTTCGTTCAGAGGCATACAACTCCGTGACAGACACATAAAAGTTAAAATCAAGATAGATAAACCTCTGATATGAAGATCATGGGCTGCCATTCCAATGTCGAAACAGTGAACAGTGAAATGTGGCCGTCCTGTCCAAATAGCCAACCCAAACAGTAGGTGCAACCTAAAGAACTTCACACCATTTCCCACCGCTGGTATAAAGAAGACTGCAACTAAAGTGATGACTGCAACATGTGATAGAACTTTGAGGTCCTGGTTGTGACTTAATATTGTCCCTCCTTCCAAGGGTTAACCCGGACCCACATGGGGGTTACCACCAATGGACGCAGATGGAATAGAAGAGATGAATATTTATGGACTTTATTTGATATGCACTTGTTATTATTTGATGATTATGTAGGCTGGGGGGAATGTGTGTGCTGGTGGTGCAAGTTACCGAGGCGGGAATGTGTGTTGGTGGTGCAAGTTACCGAGGCGGGAATGTGTGCTGGTGGTGCAAGTTCCTGAGGGGGGAATGTGTGCTGGTGGTGCAAGTTACTGAGGGGGGAATGTGTGCTGGTGGTGCAAGTTACCGAGGCGGGAATGTGTGCTGGTGGTGCAAGTTACTGAGGGGGGAATGTGTGCTGGTGGTGCAAGTTACTGAGGGGGGAATGTGTGCTGGTGGTGCAAGTTACCGAGGCGGGAATGTGTGCTGGTGGTGCAAGTTACTGAGGGGGGAATGTGCGCTGGTGGTGCAAGTTACTGAGGCAGGAATGTGTGCTGGTGGTGCAAGTTACTGAGGCAGGAATGTGTGCTGGTGGTGCAAGTTACCGAGGCGGGAATGTGTGCTGGTGGTGCAAGTTACCGAGGCAGGAATGTGTGCTGGTGGTGCAAGTTACTGATGCAGGAATGTGTGCTGGTGGTGCAAGTTACTGAGGCAGGAATGTGTGCTGGTGGTGCAAGTTACTGAGGCAGGAATGTGTGCTGGTGGTGCAAGTTACCGAGGCGGGAATGTGTGCTGGTGGTGCAAGTTACCGAGGCGGGAATGTGTGCTGGTGGTGCAAGTTACCGAGGCGGGAATGTGTGCTGGTGGTGCAAGTTACCGAGGCGGGAATGTGTGCTGGTGGTGCAAGTTACCGAGGCAGGAATGTGTGCTGGTGGTGCAAGTTACTGATGCAGGAATGTGTGCTGGTGGTGCAAGTTACTGAGGCAGGAATGTGTGCTGGTGGTGCAAGTTACTGAGGCAGGAATGTGTGCTGGTGGTGCAAGTTACCGAGGCGGGAATGTGTGCTGGTGGTGCAAGTTACCAAGGCGGGAATGTGTGCTGGTGGTGCAAGTTACCGAGGGGGGAATGTGTGCTGGTGGTGCAAGTTACTGAGGCAGGAATGTGTGCTGGTGGTGCAAGTTACTGAGGGGGCAATGTGTGCTGGTGGTGCACGGTACCTCTGGCTCAAGCTCTAACGGACGTCAGCATAAGCGTCCTGCTCAGCTACTGGCAAGCAATGAAATCAGTGAGTTGGGCAGGATGCCGGACAGAGCATCACATGTAGCTAGGGGTAGCAACCTGGGACACTCTAGCTGGAAAGGGGGTGGCAGGCATGCCTGCCGACCCCCCTCTCGTGACCCAATAAGATGCCGCCGGAAGCAACCACCTCGGGCTGCCTCATGAAAGGGACGGACCCGCATACAGCTCATCGTGTAATTCCCTTCTTCCGTTTCATAGTTGGCATAATGCGTCCTTCAGTTGACTTTACCTGCTGGGGTTTGGAATGTGTTCCCCACCTTAACATACCTACAGAAACTACAACTTTGGCATTGGTATGAACCCTCATATTTACAAAATGTGTCCTTCATCTTGCCATCATGTTCACTATGAACCCATTGGTCTTTCAAGGAATGTCATTTCCTTTTGGAGGTTTGGGTGGTTTACTGTTGATGGTTTGAGGGATACACATTTAGTTAACCTCAGATGACCCTCAAATAATGGCATTTCTTTTTTTTGGGGCCAGATCTGTTGGGTGGTTTCATGTTGAGTTGAATACATGGTAATAACTCTCACCTGATTTGATCCCTTTTGATTTTTCCTTATATTTCCTGGTGTTTCCATGTTTTTTCACAGTTTATATTTTTTTGTAGGCATCGGATAATATTTTAGACCTGTAGCCTCTCTTTTTAATCTTATCCTCAGAGAGGCATCTTCAAAGTTCTGATTTAGTGTACAAATTTTATTGATAAGCAAGTATTGCCTATAGCCTGTGGATGACTGCTGCTGGTTAAAGGTCCCCACACACCTTGCGATCGTACGATTATCGTAAGGTGCGTGGAAGCCGTGCGACCTCTACTACTGTAAGGTCGCACGACTTTAAACTTACGAACATGTTTCAAAACCCGCCGAGCATCGTACGACGTTCGGCGGGTGTGTAGCATGTTCGCAAGATAAAAGCCGGACGGGCCGTTGTGCGCAAGCGCACACTGCCCGTTCGGAATTGCGGTCATCCGAAGCCGGCCCCTCAGGGGGCGTGGCTTGCGATCATCGCAAGTACGATCTGCCTATGCAAGATGGGCAGATCGTACGGTTTTTTAAGTACCTTACAACCGTCGCAAGTCTTGCGATGGTTGTAAGGTGTGTGCCCAGCCTTAGGATGAGCAAACTAAGCAAAGTTCTGTTCGCTGGACGTTTGCCGAACCCATCAGGAAAATTCATGACCCCTGACTGTTGTCTATGGGAACTGAATATTGTCATATTTTCTAGCCTTTTTCAAGACCAGCTTGCAAGCTTGTGGGCACTGCCATGGGGGACACGTATTGGAAATGTTAAATATACACCGTTCATCCAGGAGTGGGTCTTTTAGTGTGGCTTAAAGAGCAATAATACAAATATAAAATTCCTTTTACCGCTTGCAGACCGGCCACTGTATTAAAATGGCCGATCCACTGGCGCATTGTTCCGGGAGGACGTACCTGGCTGCTTACCGCTGCCATTAGAGATAGAGCCGATCGGACTGGCTTTTTCCTGTTATCGCTGTGATTGGTTATCACAGTGATCACATGGCAATGTTTACATTGTCAACCCCTCCCTTTACGCTTACATTAGAGGAAGGGGCAAGTGAAGGAAGTAATGAATGGATGAGTCATCCATTTATTGCTTCTTAGAATAAAAACAAGCTTCAGCAGCAGCAGAACAAAAGTAAAATAAAATGTTTAACTCTCCCTCCTCTCCTATATATATTACTGGAAAAGGGTCTGGTATGGATTTTTGAGTGGGACCCTATGCAATGTTTTGGGTTCTTCTCAAGACCCATACCAGACCATTACCTTTGATGAGGGTATTGTATGAAATATGAAGGGTACCTAAGGAACTAACAAACAAAAATATGTTGGGGTTCCTCTAAAAATCCATATCAGACCCTTATTCAAGCACGTAGTCTGACTGGTATCCCTCTTTTTTTTTCAATTACAAGGTCCCCCTCAAAATGCATACCAGACCCTCATCAAGGATACGAATCTGGTATGGATGAAACCCCATGCCATTATTTTTGTGCATTAGTTTCCCCTCAGAATCCATACCAGACCCTTAGGGCAGCCGAGTGAAAGACCGATCTGAAGTGAAGTGAGCCGAACACTGTTTGGCTATTCACTTCAGGCTGGTACGGCTGATTTCAGCCGTACATCGGCTGAAATCAGCTGTACATCGGCTTGCTTCGCGTGGCTTCGGGTCGGCCGACCCGAAGTGCAGAAGGAGTTCGACTCAGCCGATCCAACATCTGGATCGGCTGAGCCTAACCTCCGGCAGGCTACTCGCTGCTGTTCGGGCTATTCTTAAAGATGCCGAACAGCAGTGAGTGAATAGCCGAATGCCGCTGAGCGACATTCGGCTTGGCTGTTCTGCTCTGTCTCTCAGAGGGACCGAGCAGAACAGAAAAAGAGTGAAAAAAGTA
>NW_017307031.1:709090-717432 GCF_000935625.1 Nanorana parkeri
GCAGGAATGTGTGCTGGTGGTGCAAGTTACTGAGGCAGGAATGTGTGCTGGTGGTGCAAGTTACTGAGGCAGGAATGTGTGCTGGTGGTGCAAGTTACCGAGGCGGGAATGTGTGCTGGTGGTGCAAGTTACCAAGGCGGGAATGTGTGCTGGTGGTGCAAGTTACCGAGGGGGGAATGTGTGCTGGTGGTGCAAGTTACTGAGGCAGGAATGTGTGCTGGTGGTGCAAGTTACTGAGGGGGCAATGTGTGCTGGTGGTGCACGGTACCTCTGGCTCAAGCTCTAACGGACGTCAGCATAAGCGTCCTGCTCAGCTACTGGCAAGCAATGAAATCAGTGAGTTGGGCAGGATGCCGGACAGAGCATCACATGTAGCTAGGGGTAGCAACCTGGGACACTCTAGCTGGAAAGGGGGTGGCAGGCATGCCTGCCGACCCCCCTCTCGTGACCCAATAAGATGCCGCCGGAAGCAACCACCTCGGGCTGCCTCATGAAAGGGACGGACCCGCATACAGCTCATCGTGTAATTCCCTTCTTCCGTTTCATAGTTGGCATAATGCGTCCTTCAGTTGACTTTACCTGCTGGGGTTTGGAATGTGTTCCCCACCTTAACATACCTACAGAAACTACAACTTTGGCATTGGTATGAACCCTCATATTTACAAAATGTGTCCTTCATCTTGCCATCATGTTCACTATGAACCCATTGGTCTTTCAAGGAATGTCATTTCCTTTTGGAGGTTTGGGTGGTTTACTGTTGATGGTTTGAGGGATACACATTTAGTTAACCTCAGATGACCCTCAAATAATGGCATTTCTTTTTTTTGGGGCCAGATCTGTTGGGTGGTTTCATGTTGAGTTGAATACATGGTAATAACTCTCACCTGATTTGATCCCTTTTGATTTTTCCTTATA
Organism: Nanorana parkeri; assembly: GCF_000935625.1. Taxonomy (NCBI): domain Eukaryota; kingdom Metazoa; phylum Chordata; class Amphibia; order Anura; family Dicroglossidae; genus Nanorana; species Nanorana parkeri. The sequence goes on from NW_017307031.1 coordinate 710,006, forward strand.
TTTCCTGGTGTTTCCATGTTTTTTCACAGTTTATATTTTTTTGTAGGCATCGGATAATATTTTAGACCTGTAGCCTCTCTTTTTAATCTTATCCTCAGAGAGGCATCTTCAAAGTTCTGATTTAGTGTACAAATTTTATTGATAAGCAAGTATTGCCTATAGCCTGTGGATGACTGCTGCTGGTTAAAGGTCCCCACACACCTTGCGATCGTACGATTATCGTAAGGTGCGTGGAAGCCGTGCGACCTCTACTACTGTAAGGTCGCACGACTTTAAACTTACGAACATGTTTCAAAACCCGCCGAGCATCGTACGACGTTCGGCGGGTGTGTAGCATGTTCGCAAGATAAAAGCCGGACGGGCCGTTGTGCGCAAGCGCACACTGCCCGTTCGGAATTGCGGTCATCCGAAGCCGGCCCCTCAGGGGGCGTGGCTTGCGATCATCGCAAGTACGATCTGCCTATGCAAGATGGGCAGATCGTACGGTTTTTTAAGTACCTTACAACCGTCGCAAGTCTTGCGATGGTTGTAAGGTGTGTGCCCAGCCTTAGGATGAGCAAACTAAGCAAAGTTCTGTTCGCTGGACGTTTGCCGAACCCATCAGGAAAATTCATGACCCCTGACTGTTGTCTATGGGAACTGAATATTGTCATATTTTCTAGCCTTTTTCAAGACCAGCTTGCAAGCTTGTGGGCACTGCCATGGGGGACACGTATTGGAAATGTTAAATATACACCGTTCATCCAGGAGTGGGTCTTTTAGTGTGGCTTAAAGAGCAATAATACAAATATAAAATTCCTTTTACCGCTTGCAGACCGGCCACTGTATTAAAATGGCCGATCCACTGGCGCATTGTTCCGGGAGGACGTACCTGGCTGCTTACCGCTGCCATTAGAGATAGAGCCGATCGGACTGGCTTTTTCCTGTTATCGCTGTGATTGGTTATCACAGTGATCACATGGCAATGTTTACATTGTCAACCCCTCCCTTTACGCTTACATTAGAGGAAGGGGCAAGTGAAGGAAGTAATGAATGGATGAGTCATCCATTTATTGCTTCTTAGAATAAAAACAAGCTTCAGCAGCAGCAGAACAAAAGTAAAATAAAATGTTTAACTCTCCCTCCTCTCCTATATATATTACTGGAAAAGGGTCTGGTATGGATTTTTGAGTGGGACCCTATGCAATGTTTTGGGTTCTTCTCAAGACCCATACCAGACCATTACCTTTGATGAGGGTATTGTATGAAATATGAAGGGTACCTAAGGAACTAACAAACAAAAATATGTTGGGGTTCCTCTAAAAATCCATATCAGACCCTTATTCAAGCACGTAGTCTGACTGGTATCCCTCTTTTTTTTTCAATTACAAGGTCCCCCTCAAAATGCATACCAGACCCTCATCAAGGATACGAATCTGGTATGGATGAAACCCCATGCCATTATTTTTGTGCATTAGTTTCCCCTCAGAATCCATACCAGACCCTTAGGGCAGCCGAGTGAAAGACCGATCTGAAGTGAAGTGAGCCGAACACTGTTTGGCTATTCACTTCAGGCTGGTACGGCTGATTTCAGCCGTACATCGGCTGAAATCAGCTGTACATCGGCTTGCTTCGCGTGGCTTCGGGTCGGCCGACCCGAAGTGCAGAAGGAGTTCGACTCAGCCGATCCAACATCTGGATCGGCTGAGCCTAACCTCCGGCAGGCTACTCGCTGCTGTTCGGGCTATTCTTAAAGATGCCGAACAGCAGTGAGTGAATAGCCGAATGCCGCTGAGCGACATTCGGCTTGGCTGTTCTGCTCTGTCTCTCAGAGGGACCGAGCAGAACAGAAAAAGAGTGAAAAAAGTAAATAGAAAACGATTGTGCTGAGCTAGCAGTGACAGCTAGCTCTGCCCAATAGTTTCCTATTGTCCGGCGGCTCTGCCGCTGTAAAAAAAAATGAGAAAAAAAACCTCTCACGGGCGCTCTGGAAGCCTCCCGCTCCCGGCCGCCCGCTCCTGGCCGCCCACGAGAGAAACACTGATGTGTCTTTTTTTTCTTTATTCTGACACGGAGCGATGTCAGAAAAGAAAAAGAAAAAATTCCCATTGAAAAGCATTGGTACATTACTATTGGCTATTTCAATTTGCAATAGTCAATAGTAAACTAACACTCCTTCGGTTGTACTGAACCAAAGGGGTCCTGGGGCCGAAGCTAGCCGAAGGATCGGCCGAAGCTACGGCTAGATCCTTCAGCAGCTTCGTGATTAGACCCCTTAGTTTGCCTGTTTGGTGAACTGTGAACAAGCTGGGTTTGGTTTGAACTCATGACCGACCTGAACCCGAAGCTCATCCCTACGACTGGCCTCCAAAATTGCATTGGCCGCAGAAGGCTTCCTGATTAACATTGTATAAAGTTCCCCTTCTTTATTATTACTAATCTTTATGTCCAGAAAGGGTCCCTCCGGTCATTACTTAAAGTGAACTGTAAATTGTACTCATTTGTGCTGAGTTTGGTCACAGACACTTTTCATAGAACTTCTGTACCAGTCCGGAGTACAAACACAGATGTGAAACTTTTCTGCCAATTCCTTTTTTCCCAACCACAGCTATGGAATTTTCTGATAGCATTTTGTATTATTCAAAAAACGTTTTCACCGCTTTCTTATACTGCTCATATGACGTCCCCATTTCCACCCTTATACAGTGGTGTCACAAGGGGGTTGCGGAGGGGTGCGGCCCGCACCCGGGTGACACCATTGGAGGGGTGACACCAAAATGACTCACAGTCATTTTGGTGTCATCCCACCCCCCTCTGAAAAGTCAGGCGCTCGGTCATGGACCGAGAGCCCGACAGTATCAGGAGAGAGGAGGGGACGGGATACCTTATCCCGCTGGGTGACTGTACCCTCCTCTCTCTGCCGGCATGGTATCAGAATACTGCCGCGCGTGCGCGATCACATCGTCGCGCACATGCGTGGCGACGTCACACGCACGCGCAGTGACATCTCGGCGGGGTGACACTCGGTTACCGCTCCGGTTGTCACCCAGCCTCGGGACGCCCCTGCCCTTATATGATGGCTCAATAGACCTGGGAACTCAGCGCCAAGATCAGGCCACCATCAGGTGGTTTATGCCTTTTGCTGCCAAGGCGTTTTTTGCACACATGTTATTATCCACATTTTAGGCCCAATAATCACTTACAACCAACAAAACATTATCAGGGTTATTCACAAAAGGGTGAAGAGTTTGGGGAAGGCAGGAGAAGTGAACAATCTAGGACAACATAGCTGAACTGGAAAGTGAACTGAATTGGAGAATGTTTCCAAATCAGCTATTTTGGCCTAGATTGTTCACTTCTCCAAACTCTTCACCCTTTAGTGCAGGGGTAGCAAACCTCCGGCCCTCCAGCTGTGGTGAAACTACAAATCCCATGATGCATCTCTCTTCGGGAGTCATGTCTGTGGCTGTGAGAATCTTGCAATGCCTCATGGGATTTGTAGTTTCACCACAGCTGTAGGGCCGGTGATTTGCTACCCCCTGCTTTAGTGAATAGCCCTGTACATATATTCTGAAAGCACTGACCCTGTAAAATAAATGGCGGCAGTTGCAAATTTTTACGTTGTATGATATTAGTGCAACTCTTTATCCCAAATTTTAGTGAACAAAAACACCATATAATACCCATTTTGTTTGTAAAATATAAAAGATGAGGATGTGATGAGTAAAGAGATACCCAACATGCCAAGGGTAAAAATTGTGTGCGTCCATGAAACGGCAACAAAATACAGTACCGCAAATTGTCCAAGGGCAACATTTAAAAATTCCTCCAGGTCATCAGTTTGGAGATATCCATCAATATTGACCCTAGAATTATTGGTCTCACTCTGGCGCATGCAGCAATACCTAACATGCGTAGCACGATCATCGTTTACACACTCAGGAGCACCTGACTCGTGTTTAGATTAATGTTATGTGATGACTTCTTCACTATTACATATGGGGGCTTGCAAGCCCCCTATGGGATAGCATGCTAGTGGTGACAGGTGCTCTTTAAGGTGACGTTAGGGGTCTATTAGAACCAGGGACGTGCGGCAGAGCATCACATAGTATTATGCAGGAAAAAGTTGTCGGCTTCAAGTCTGAAGTTGACAGCTTTTCCTCCATTCAGATCGGCTTGTAACAGGTTACACAGCAAGGAAATCCTCCCCCGCCGTGTGACCTGTCAGGGACGGAGCTCTGCTTGTTAATTACAGGCAGCGCTGCATCCGACTTTTGACAGGTAGTTAGGTTACACAGCAGTGGGCTTCCACCAGTGACAAGCAAGTGAGGGGCAGGGAGGCTCCTCCCTGTTTCCTCACTTCCTCCTCCCTCCGTCCTTCACGCTAGCTTGGTGACCAGGTTGGGGACAGGGCTTAGTCGTGATGGGGCAGAGCTTCGGGTGGGTGGGGCTTCGGTGTGCTGGGGGCAAGATGGGGCGCGCTGGGGGGGCGAAGGTACCACACGTCACTGATTAGAACCCCAGTGTCACCTTTACTTTCAAACAAGTTCTTGGAGCACATATCTTGCTCTAATAGCTTTTTCCCAGGTTCTGCAGCCGGGAAATAACGTCTGAGGGACCTAAGTGATGGAATCAGCGTCACTTCCAGTCTCATTCAGCGGGCTGGAAGAGATTGGTGAATGGATGTTCACCGTTCTCCTTCTCCGCTTCCCGTCGACACCTGTGATGCCAGTCCCAGGGGCAGCGGAGCCGGGGAAGCACTGCGGGGGTGTCAGAGCACAGTACACCGGCCCCTGGAAATGATCTGGCAGCAGCTCAGCCACCAGAATCACTTTCCGTGTAAAGCTGACAGCTGGTCTTTAAACATGTAAATGGAATCCTGGCGGTGTTTAAAGGGGCCCGACAATGACGTATGACATACGTTGTTGGCAGCGAAAAGGGTTATAGTGTATGTCAGGGCAAAAAAAAGAACATATGCAGAACCTGTCTGCAATACATGAACTTCCCTCCGTGTTTTATGCCTTGAAGATGCTGGGAGTACAGAAAAATACTTGTTGATCAGTCAGATATCCAGTGAGTTCCTAACTTCCTGTTTGGACTGACAACATAGTGCCTCTGCTTCTAGCTAAACTCCAGCAGTGTTGTCAGCATTGCCTGCTGGGCTACAGATCTATGCCCGCCCATCTCTGTCCCTCTCTACAGGCATACAACAATTTATTTCCCAGCAAACTAATATCGTTGCCATGACTGCTAAGAGCATGCCCAGTCAAAGTCTGAATGGACAGAACTCTTGGGAGAAGTAGTTCATGGCTGGGTGATGATGTCACATGCGTCATGAGAGCTGTTTCTCACTACAGGAAATAGGTAAAAGAAGAAATAATGCTTGGACATGATCTAGATGAGGAAGGGGTTCGGGGGTACACTTGAACTCTATTACTGAAATATCAGTTTGGGTGTACTGATCCTTTAAGGTCTGCACTTCCGCTGTCCAGCATTAGATGTCTGCATTTAGTTCACACATCATGACCGTCCCAGACACCACCTGCTCTGCCCCCCCAGACGTAGCCAGATCTTTTTAAGTCCCTTTATAATAAACTATCATGTACTAAACATCTTCCTTTTTCTACTGATCTATCATCTGCAAATCTAAATATTTAATGACATTTAATAGCTCTTTATCCCGAGTTTACAGCTAACCATTCCATTCCTCACTAATAAAATATACGTCTGCAAAAGACATTACAAGACATTTAATTCCCTCTAACTGGACTTTGAAAGGTATTAAGGCTGTTCATGATCAGAGACTTGGACAGGAACATTTGCTGAAAAAAAATACATAAATCAATAACATCTGCCTCCTGAACTTCCTGTAATCCTCATTATGCGACATTTAACCTGGAAAAAAACTGTACTTGCATGTAGACCCACCAGAGCACCCCTACCTTCCTGTCCAAACACCAGCCTTCTGTAGGTCGTAGCAGAGGCACCCTTCAATCTGCTAGAGATGGGGTCATTTGGCTCAGTCAATCCCTTCCACTTTCTTAGTAGAGATGGGTCCATCTGGCTTAGTCATCCCCTTCCTTTCTCCAAGAAGAGATGGGACTATTTGAGTTATTCTTCCCGTCCCTTTCTCCTAGAAAAGATGGGAACATTTCGCTTAGACATCCCCTTCCACTTTTCTCATAGATATGGGGCCATTTGGCTTAGTCATCCCCTTCCACTTTCTTGTTAGAGATAGATCCATCTGACTTATTCTTCCCGTCCCTTTCTCAAAGAAGACATAGGAACATCTGGGTTTGTCATCCCGTTCCACTTTTCTAGTAGAGATTGGGCCATCTGGCTTAGTGATCCTCTTCCACTTTTCTGGTAGAGATGGGACCATCCAGCTTAGTCATCCCCTTCCACTTTTTTAGTGGAGATGGGTCCTCCTGGCTCCTTACACTTTACTAGTAGAGATGGAACAATATCGCTTAGTCGTCCCCTTCCACATTCTTGGTAGAGATGGGTCCATCTGATTTACTTTTCCCATCCCTGTCTCCTAGAAGACATGGGAGCGACTCAGTGGTGTAACTAGTGACCTCAGGGCCCCGATGCAAGAATCCATGAAGGACCCCCCCTCCCCCAAGAAGAGAAAAATTAGGGGCGGGGATTACACCGGTCCCACTCATTGGCTGCTGCCCGGCTGGATGATGCTTCACACTGCGCCCGCAACAAGGTGAGGGGAGCAGCGTGAAGCATGTAGGGCCCAGGAAAGGAGTAAGCGGTCCCGGGACTGACATTAGCGGTTACCGGGATAATACATATCCTGGTAATCAGCGGTCACCAGGGGCCCCTTCCTCCTGTCCTGGGCCCCTTCCAAGTGGCGGAACTCCAGGGCCCGGTCGCGGCCGCGACCTCTGCGACCCTGGTAGTTCCTACACTGGAACGACTGGCTTTGTCATCCCCTGCCACTTTTCTAGTAGAGATGGGACCATATACTGTAACTTAGTCATCTCCTCCCACTTTTTTTAGGAGATGGTTCCTTCTGGCTCAGTCATCTCCTTCCACTTTCCTAGCAGAGGTGGGACCATCTGCCTTAGTCATTTATACACAGACTACCAACAAGCGTACAGCTAGGAGTTTTGCTTGGTGAACTGTATCATGTATGCACCCTATAGTAAATGATTTTGGGAAACAAATATTTAAAGTAGACGTATACCCAATCACTAAAATATCATAGAGGTTTTAACATGTTAATGTCACTTGAAAAGTTGTTTTGATATTTTCTAATCTTCAGCTTTCATCCCTGGTACTATGTACGGTGTCAGTACACCTTACTCATTCAAGCGGTGAGGGAGCGGATATCTGGGGATCCACTTATCCTAATGTCCTCACCAAAAGGATGACAAGGTGCTTTGCTAGCAGGGTCCATCCTAACAATGTTCCCTCCCCATGCTGAGGGAATGTGG
>NW_017307031.1:717461-724806 GCF_000935625.1 Nanorana parkeri
ATTAGAGTGAATACACTTTTTTTTGACATTTTGTGAAAGAAATAAAAAAAAATCCGCAAATTATTATTATTTTTTTTGGAAGGTGGAAGGTTAGGTGAGTCCTGGCCCGAGATAAAAGTTCAGTTTGGTAGTTCAAATAATACTTTAGTATGGTTTAAAGTGTATCCCTAGGCAAATCTTTTTTTTTTATTAGAGCCCGGGTAGGTTACCTTTCTACATTGTCATGTTTACAAGTATTGGACAACCATCATGCCAGTAAACGACTATGTGTTGTAGTCTTAGTTTGTTTTCAGTTTTTGCACTCATCGCTGTGCTGCTATTGGCAACTTCACACCTCAGATCATTCGCAACTCCTGCACCTTCACCCCTATAATTACCCCAATTCCTGAACCTTCCCCCCTAAGATCACCCCAATTCCTGCACCTTCACCCCTAAGATCACCCCAATTCCTGCACCTTCACCCCTAAGATCACCCCAATTCCTGGACCTTCACCCCTCAGATCACCCCAATTCCTGCACCTTCACACCTCAGATCACCCCAATTCCTGCACCTTCACCCCTCAGATCACCCCAATTCCTGCACCGTCACCCCTCAGATCAACCCAATTCCTGCACCTTCACCCCTCAGATCAACCCAATTCCTGCACCGTCACCCCTCAGATCAACCCAATTCCTGCACCTTCACCCCTCAGATCACCCCAATTCCTGCACCTTCACCCCTCAGATCACCCCCAATTCATGCACCTTCACCCCTCAGATCAGCTCCCAAACCCTGTATCTTTCAGGGTACTGCTGTAGGCATCAGCTCCTTCTGCACAGCGCCAGCAGGCTTTCAGCGACATGTAAGGCAGCCAGAACCTGAGTTTGGGCTCGGCAGTTTGTGCATGTGCCTGGTTTTGCTCAAAGAGCTTTGCCAGGTTGTGCCTCTTTGCACTGACATGCACATATTAGCGCGCACGCTTCACCATGTGCGCACGTGCACGTGCCGACGTGTAACTTGAACTCTGGTACCCTTTCGGCTATTTAGGTTGAGACATCCAGCCCTCCTGTGCTGTGTGATTGTCAGCTACACCCATCTTCCTGAGTTCCTGCATTCTGATCAGCTCACCTGTTACCGACCCGGCTTGTCTTCACCTCCCGCTGCTCTTCCGTGTTCCCCGGCTTGCGTCTGACCATCACTTCTGCCTAACGCCTTGCACCGCACTGACCACGTTGCTGACCTCGGCCTGTTCCTGACTACATTCCTACCTTCCACTTTGTTACCTCGCTGCCCACCTGTTTACGACTCGGCTTGCCATGACCATGGACCATGGATTGCCTGAGGACCCGTTCCCGAAGTGCTTCTCTTCTGTGCCTGCACCCCGCCTTGAGTCATCACCATCCGACACTTGTGCCCCTCTGCTCCCCTGTGCTCCTGTACTAGGTGCTCTGGAATTACAGTTGCAACAGAGGCCACCTTCGTCAAATCAGACTTCCCAAAGGTCCGTGACACGATGTAAAGGAGGTGGGTGGGCCAGGCTTTGGCAGCGGGTGCCAGCATAAATAGCATGAGGGTCTAACCCTAATGTGAACAACCCCTTTGATGCATGCCTAGACGGACACCCTTGAAAAAGATGCTAACGCCTAGGTTAGACTCTCTGTCAAGTTGATACTACAGTCTGTAACTCTTTTTCTACTGGGGTACAATGTTACTGGAAAAGAAATCCAAATCCAGTCCAAAATGTTAGAGTTGAGGTCTTGTCATCCCACCCAGCCTGTGGCTGGACATTGAAAGTCTGTTCTCTCCCCCTGTCAGCATTCTCCTTGCACTGTAGCACAACTGGCTGGCTCCGTGCTGTTTGTCCCTTCAACAATCTGAGCTTTGCTGTACAGGGACTGGAAGAGGCTGATACCAGGTCATATTTAGCTACTTACTCCCTTGATTACGTTATTATGTTTGTTTTATATCTGCCTGGGGTTCATCTTTAATATCTAAGTGCCAAGACTCTTGCATGAACTCAGCTGTGACTGGTGCTCTTTAAGTTGGCCCTTCGGTTGCATAACGATACAGAAATAGAGTTCGGGAACATTCAGAGACGTTGTAAATCCCGATGTTTACTGAGCTGTTGAACGTCTTCCAGATGGATAATATGTTGCAACATTCCTGTGATGTATTTATATTGGTTCCTGGATGGATATAAATCTGAACTGTCCGCTAATGTGCTGCCGATACTATAGATGACCTTCAACAACCCTCGACCGCCCTTGTCAGCACACAGTGATCATAATTATTTATATAGCTCTGACACAGTCTGTAGTGCTGTACAAAGAACGTGGAAGTACATAGAATCATTCATATCAAAGAACACTGAGCCAGTCACGTCAGTCTCTGTACAGAGGAGCTTCCACTCTAATGTCCCCCACAGTCACATCAGTCTCTGTACAGAGGAGCTTCCACTCTAATGTCCCCCACAGTCACATCAGTCTCTGTACAGAGGAGCTTCCACTCTAATGTCCCCCACAGTCACATCAGTCTCTGTACAGAGGAGCTTCCACTCTAATGTCCCCCACAGTCACATCAGTCTCTGTACAGAGGAGCTTCCACTCTAATGTCCCCCACAGTCACATCAGTCTCTGTACAGAGGAGCTTCCACTCTAATGTCCCCCACAGTCACATCAGTCTCTGTACAGAGGAGCTTCCACTCTAATGTCCCCCACAGTCACATCAGTCTCTGTACAGAGGAGCTTCCACTCTAATGTCCCCCACAGTCACATCAGTCTCTGTACAGAGGAGCTTCCACTCTAATGTCCCCCACAGTCACATCAGTCTCTGTACAGAGGAGCTTCCACTCTAATGTCCCCCACAGTCACATCAGTCTCTGTACAGAGGAGCTTCCACTCTAATGTCCCCCACAGTCACATCAGTCTCTGTACAGAGGAGCTTCCACTCTAATGTCCCCCACAGTCACATCAGTCTCTGTACAGAGGAGCTTCCACTCTAATGTCCCCCACAGTCACATCAGTCTCTGTACAGAGGAGCTTCCACTCTAATGTCCCCCACAGTCACATCAGTCTCTGTACAGAGGAGCTTCCACTCTAATGTCCCCCACAGTCACATCAGTCTCTGTACAGAGGAGCTTCCACTCTAATGTCCCCCACAGTCACATCAGTCTCTGTACAGAGGAGCTTCCACTCTAATGTCCCCCACAGTCACATCAGTCTCTGTACAGAGGAGCTTCCACTCTAATGTCCCCCACAGTCACATCAGTCTCTGTACAGAGGAGCTTCCACTCTAATGTCCCCCACAGTCACATCAGTCTCTGTACAGAGGAGCTTCCACTCTAATGTCCCCCACAGTCACATCAGTCTCTGTACAGAGGAGCTTCCACTCTAATGTCCCCCACAGTCACATCAGTCTCTGTACAGAGGAGCTTCCACTCTAATGTCCCCCACAGTCACATCAGTCTCTGTACAGAGGAGCTTCCACTCTAATGTCCCCCACAGTCACATCAGTCTCTGTACAGAGGAGCTTCCACTCTAATGTCCCCCACAGTCACATCAGTCTCTGTACAGAGGAGCTTCCACTCTAATGTCCCCCACAGTCACATCAGTCTCTGTACAGAGGAGCTTCCACTCTAATGTCCCCCACAGTCACATCAGTCTCTGTACAGAGGAGCTTCCACTCTAATGTCCCCCACAGTCACATCAGTCTCTGTACAGAGGAGCTTCCACTCTAATGTCCCCCACAGTCACATCAGTCTCTGTACAGAGGAGCTTCCACTCTAATGTCCCCCACAGTCACATCAGTCTCTGTACAGAGGAGCTTCCACTCTAATGTCCCCCACAGTCACATCAGTCTCTGTACAGAGGAGCTTCCACTCTAATGTCCCCCACAGTCACATCAGTCTCTGTACAGAGGAGCTTCCACTCTAATGTCCCCCACAGTCACATCAGTCTCTGTACAGAGGAGCTTCCACTCTAATGTCCCCCACAGTCACATCAGTCTCTGTACAGAGGAGCTTCCACTCTAATGTCCCCCACAGTCACATCAGTCTCTGTACAGAGGAGCTTCCACTCTAATGTCCCCCACAGTCACATCAGTCTCTGTACAGAGGAGCTTCCACTCTAATGTCCCCCACAGTCACATCAGTCTCTGTACAGAGGAGCTTCCACTCTAATGTCCCCCACAGTCACATCAGTCTCTGTACAGAGGAGCTTCCACTCTAATGTCCCCCACAGTCACATCAGTCTCTGTACAGAGGAGCTTCCACTCTAATGTCCCCCACAGTCACATCAGTCTCTGTACAGAGGAGCTTCCACTCTAATGTCCCCCACAGTCACATCAGTCTCTGTACAGAGGAGCTTCCACTCTAATGTCCCCCACAGTCACATCAGTCTCTGTACAGAGGAGCTTCCACTCTAATGTCCCCCACAGTCACATCAGTCTCTGTACAGAGGAGCTTCCACTCTAATGTCCCCCACAGTCACATCAGTCTCTGTACAGAGGAGCTTCCACTCTAATGTCCCCCACAGTCACATCAGTCTCTGTACAGAGGAGCTTCCACTCTAATGTCCCCCACAGTCACATCAGTCTCTGTACAGAGGAGCTTCCACTCTAATGTCCCCCACAGTCACATCAGTCTCTGTACAGAGGAGCTTCCACTCTAATGTCCCCCACAGTCACATCAGTCTCTGTACAGAGGAGCTTCCACTCTAATGTCCCCCACAGTCACATCAGTCTCTGTACAGAGGAGCTTCCACTCTAATGTCCCCCACAGTCACATCAGTCTCTGTACAGAGGAGCTTCCACTCTAATGTCCCCCACAGTCACATCAGTCTCTGTACAGAGGAGCTTCCACTCTAATGTCCCCCACAGTCACATCAGTCTCTGTACAGAGGAGCTTCCACTCTAATGTCCCCCACAGTCACATCAGTCTCTGTACAGAGGAGCTTCCACTCTAATGTCCCCCACAGTCACATCAGTCTCTGTACAGAGGAGCTTCCACTCTAATGTCCCCCACAGTCACATCAGTCTCTGTACAGAGGAGCTTCCACTCTAATGTCCCCCACAGTCACATCAGTCTCTGTACAGAGGAGCTTACACTCTAATGTCCCCCACAGTCACACACTATTTTTATACATGGCCATGACTGCCGATTCACTGGCCTCCACGCTGGGTGACGATGGGTGTCATTCAATGCCCTAAGTGGGGTCTGCAGCTATTGCATGTATACGTTTCTGTGGGTCTGTGGGGGTGACGGTGAAGCTTGCTGCCAGCACTGCATTTTCTTTAAACAGGTGTAGGAAATGTAACCGTGAATGGCTCATCGTATTAGAGAGCCGCATCAGAAAACTGGAAGAGATTTTATATAATATATCTGTACAACACTGACATCTGTTGGTAAATTCATAGAACCCTTCTATGATATGTATTAAAAGATATTAAGTGGCCTGCCATTGTTGTCCCCTCCGTCTGATTATGCTAACTGTCTGGCAATCGTTCTAATGCGGAAGGTACCATATATCTCTCAGGGCAGTTGTTCTTTCTCTGTTGTCACAATTATAAAGGCACCCAGGCAGCTTCATATATTAAAACGTCCCCCAAGATTCTCACACACCACTTTTGCATTTTCAATGTCCAAGAAGCTTCCCTAAACCCAAGGCTTGTCATCCATAGCAAAGGAAGTCTCCACATAACATAAGAATTTCATACGACACTGCAACTTAGAAGAGACGTCAAAATGGAAAATGTCCACCACCAAACGAAACACATACCAAAAAAAGGTGCATGCACTGGTATGAATGGTGCCTATTAGGGATGGGATCGATGTTCGAGTCGAGCATGGGTTTAACTTGAACATCGGCAGTTCATGTGTTTGGCTAACACACGAACTGTCAGGGCCTTCTGCGGGCTGTTCGACCCTGAAAAGAGCGCCCCACAAGGCACTGTGCACCGTACAGTGCCTTGTGAGCCCTGACTGGCTAAAGCCTTGCACCTGACCACAAGACTTTGCCTAATCAGGGCCCAGTACTCTGTAAGAGCCATGATTGGGCAAAGTCATGATGACTTTGCCCAATCATGGCTCACCTGACAGATGCCGTACAACTGTAAACAGTTGGACAGAGCTAACTGTCACCGCTAGCTCCGCCCAATTGTTTATATGTTGCCGGCATCTGTCAAAATGGGGACATCCTAAAACATTCCTCAAAATGCCATTCTGCGGCGGGAGTTTGTCGTGAGCGGACGGGACATCGGTTGTCATTTTAAAAATTATTATTATTTCTATTTATTTTTATTGTTTTATTTTTTTTATTTTGTCGAGTCGTCGTTGTCCGCTGGACGTCGTGATTGACCCTGGATTATGTTTTTTTGTTGTTGTTTTTTTTACATGGGGTCCCACTTAAAATTCCTACCAGACCTTAAGGGTCTGGTATGACTTTTGGGGGGAACCCCACGCTTTTTTTTTTGCTTTTTTTTCTAAATGGGGTCCCTCCTAACTTTCCTACCAGACCTAAAGGGTCTGATATTGTTTGGGAGGGGGAACCGCACGCTTTTGTTTGTTTTTTTCTTTTTAAATGTAATTTTGTTTCTTCTATGCATCGTACAGATGCGCCACTTTACAGGCATGTTAAGGGGACACCCCAAGCACGATATTGAAAGGAATTTTTAATTTTTATTGTTTCACTTTAAGCCATGTTAAAATCACTGCTCCTTTTATTTTTTAAAAGTGTTTTTTCCATTGATTCCTGTCCCCCAGGGCAGTACCCGGATCCCCATATATGTCCCCCAGGGCAGTACCCGGATCCTCATACATGTCACCCCAGGGCAGTACCCGGATCCTCATACATGTCCCACAGGCCAGCCCGGAGCCCCCATACATGTCCCCCAGTGCAGTACCCGGGGCAGTACCCGGATCCCCCATACATGTCACCCCAGGGCAGTACCCGGATCCCCATACATGTCCCCCAGGGCAGTACCCGGATCCCCCATATATGTCCCCCAGGGCAGTACCCGGATCCCCCATCCATGTCACCCCAGGGCAGTACCCGGATCCCCATATATGTCCCCCAGGGCAGTACCCGGATCCTCATACATGTCACCCCAGGGCAGTACCCGGATCCTCATACATGTCCCACAGGCCAGTACCCGGATCCCCCATACATGTCCCCCAGGGCAGTACCCGGGGCAGTACCCGGATCCCCCATACATGTCACCCCAGGGCAGTACCCGGATCCCCATACATGTCCCCCAGGGCAGTACCCGGATCCCCATATATGTCCCCCAGGGCAGTACCCGGATCCCCCATACATGTCACCCCAGGGCAGTACCCGGATCCCCATATATGTCCCCCAGGGCAGTACCCGG
>NW_017307031.1:732738-737493 GCF_000935625.1 Nanorana parkeri
CCCCAGGGCAGTACCCGGATCCTCATACATGTCACCCCAGGGCAGTACCCGGATCCTCATACATGTCCCACAGGCCAGTACCCGGATCCCCCATACATGTCCCCCAGGGCAGTACCCGGGGCAGTACCCGGATCCCCCATACATGTCACCCCAGGGCAGTACCCGGATCCCCATACATGTCCCCCAGGGCAGTACCCGGATCCCCATATATGTCCCCCAGGGCAGTACCCGGATCCCCCATACATGTCCCCCAGGGCAGTACCCTGCAAGTGTCAATGAATTAATATATTGTTTGATTGTATCTACTATTTTACTCATATGTAGCTCTGCATTGGGGTCAATTTACATCTATGTTACATGTGCTCATGCACTGCAGTGCCAATCATTTTGGATAGAACCTCAACGCAAAATACTTTTTGCATGCTTCTTACGAAAAATTGATACCGTTACAGCGTAGGTTTTGTTTCATGTTATTTTATTGTCACAGTTGCCTCATCAAGTGTCTACATACAAGTTTTATTTTATTAGAAGTGATGGACGCGTTTGAAGGAGCCAATTCTGGGGCTTGAGGCTCCCCAGTCGCTGTATCTCTTGTATTCTCCGGGTCTCAGGTAATACTGACGTCCCTTGTAGTTGGGCTCCTCATAGAACATCCAGAAGCCTTCATGGACATGGGCAGAGTGGATGTCATTGTAGTGGAATCTCTCAAAGACATTAGGACAATCCTCAGTGAAGTCCATCATCTGACCTCTGAAGTCTTCTCTCTCGTAGATCCTGATCCTGAAGGAATCATGCTGTAAAACAAAATGTGGTAAGAACACAGGTGTGACATTTTTTTCCAAGGCTCCTTCAATAGAGCTTCTGCTTTAAGTTTATCAGTTCTCCTTTTTAATGTCTTGATAGGTAAAAAATAAAGGTACCAATTCTTCTAGGAATCAGGTTTTCACATTCCAACACTAACAACCAGGGATGAGCTTAGGGTTCGGGTTGACCATGACCTGCACATCGTCATTGTTTGAGTGGTGGCTGAGCCACACAGTGTCTTTAGTTGAGTGGTGACTGAGCCATACATGATCATTGGTTTACTGGTGGCTGAGCCACACTTGGTCACTGGTTGACTGGTGGCTGAGCCACACTTGGTCACTGGTTGACTGGTGGCTGAGCCACACTTCGTCATTGATTCACTTGTGGCTGAACCACACAGCATCATCATTGGTTGACTGGTGGCTGAACCAGACATCATTATTGGCTGATTGATGGCTGAGCTACACAGCACCATTGGTTGCTAAGATGCTGACAGCCCAATATTGTCATTGGTTGGTATGGTGCATCCACCTGTGCCCTAGCAACTAATGAAGCACAGTGTAATTATATACCTGCACCCTAGCAACCAGCGTGCGACTCAGCCACTAGCATCCCAGCAACAGATGACACTATGCAGATCACACTATCATTGGTTTCTAGGACACAGGCAGCCCAGGATTTGTTCATCTTGACATTCCTCAAATCCAGACAGAAATCCAGGTTAGGTGAATAGCCAAGCGTACTGAATCCACTCGAGTTCAGTTTGCTTGAACTGGTACAGAAAATACAAGTTGTTCTTGCCAGAATTGCCTTATCCTTATCACTTCCTGTGCAATGAACTGAAAAGTCAATGTAACCCCCCAACACCCAAACCTCTCATGCTGTGTGTTTACATTAAGGGCACGCTGATAAGATTGTGGTGAAAAAGAAACTAATAGCAAAAAAAGCAAAGCTTTCTCGGCGTCTGTTGTGAACTTTGAAGATGATTGTCTCCACAGTGCCTATAGCCAGGGGCGTAACTAGAAATCACAGAGCCCCATAGCAAAATTTTGTATGGGGCCCCGTGATTGCTAGTTATGCAAATTGCAGAGGCCACCTGATATACCAAACAGCCCACCTGAGAGTGACCCTGCAGAGCTCACCATAGACTCTCTATAGTGAGCTCTGCAGGGTGTCAGATGGTGTGCACACCTCTTATCTGTCAACGATGTCCGCCTCCGTGGTCGCCGGGCCCCCGCCTCCTTTTCTGTCCCTGGGGCCCCGCCTCCTCTTCTATCGACGGGCCCCGCCTGCTCTTGGGTCGCTGGCCAGTGATGTAAGAGGAGGCGGGGTTGCTCTTAGGCGGGCCCCGGCTCCTCCTTCACTGCGAACGCCAGACCTCTTCTGCCGCAGCTGCTGGCTGTCACTGACACAGCTCCGCAGCGGCTGTGAGGGGAAATCAGTGATCTTCACAGCCGCTGCTGAGCTGTGTCAGTGACAGCCAGCACCCTTGCATGCCATAGCGACCCTGGCGGTTCAGACGGCATCAGAGGGATGCTCTGGCCGGGCCCCCCTGTGCCCCATAGCGGCCACCTGGGTCGCTATGGCGATTGTTACGCCACTGCCTATAGCTACATAGGTGCATGAGGGATTGTTCTAAAGTGTTTTACACAACAAGTACAAACTCCATAGTGCACAGTCTGGCCACGTGTTCACTTTAATTAACTATACTAAAAGTGAAATTGTCCTTTAAGTTTCCATATAGGGCTTACTGGTGGGTTGAGGATGAAGCAGGCCCTACTGTGGAAGAATGTTGTACAGATTTAGGACCATAAGGTCACATGTCTTTTATATTGCCACTACACATATCACTACATGCACAACTGTAACCAAATGCACCAGCCTGTACATTCTTACCTGGGGGCTCAGACGGCAAGACTTAATGGAGTCATTGTAGCCCATCCATTGCTGGAATTCGGGATACTCTCCTCTATGGAGGAAGTACTGGTGTCCTCTGTAGTTGGGTTGCTCATACAGGATCCAGTTTCCACTTTCCACACGGATGGAGTTGCAGCGTCTGAAGTATGAGGTCAGGTCGGGACATTCAGAGTTACACTCGTAGGAGCGACCCTGGAAGTTCCTGTCCTCGTAGAAGGTGATCTGTATAAAAAAAATAACAATGTTTCTGAGATACAATAATGTATTTTTTGTGTCCTTTACCTTTTATGGGAATACAGGATTTTAAATTAATAGATGTCTAATGCCTCTAATGCCTCATAGGAAGACCCATATTTTGGGATTCACTAGTGCCTTGGTTCTCAACTGGTGGTTTGAGACCCAAAAGTGGGTCGCGACCCCGTGTTCAGTCTGTCCCCATGTGCCTTCCACTTTTCTAGGTGAGAGGCTCCTCAGCCTCCCCCTAGTGCAGCAATGTCAGTTCTCGCGCCAAGCAGCCATTCAAAGTATGCCGCCCAGCACCAAGTGTCAGCTTGAGGTGGGGTGAGCTCCATCCATACGTGCATTGCTTACAGCTCCCTCGCATTTCATATAGAGGAGCCTGGACCGGAGTGACATCACATTCTGGCTCCCGGCACCTCTACAGGGTGTGCAAGGGATCTGTACAAGCAATGCACATATGGATGAAGCTCCATCACAGCAATCGCACCTACAATGCATTTTGGTGCGAGAAGTGCATTGCATTGCCATTCATTTGAATGGCACCCTAAATGCACCTCCCACCCACAGTTCTGTTTCCCGCATCGGAACACACAGTATCGCAATGCCGTGCGTTCCATTGCAGTGCAACTTGGGTCACGACTTAATGACCAAGAAAATTGTGGGTCCTGAGGTTACACAGATTGAGAACCAGTGCACTAGTGTACATACCAACTATAAGCTAACACCTTTGCCAAGTGCTCAATGGCACATTAAAGCTACTTTTGCATACACAGGCTCCTTCTGTTCTCCTCCGTCTCCTTTCCCCCAGTGATCAGTCTGCTGCGGGCAGGCAGGCAAAAGCATTTCCTCAGTCTCCCCTCCCCCAGTGATCAGCATGCTGCAGGCAGGAGGAAGCATTCCCCCACTCTCCCCTCCCCCAGTGATCAGTCTGCTGCAGGCAGGAGGAAGCATTTCCTCAGTCTCCCCTCCCCCCAGTGACCCTGGATGATGCCTGAACAAGGATGGAAACGGATGAAGGCACCGTCAGGCGGGAGTACTGTAATCTCTGTAATACCCGGAAGTGTTGCACTGACACATTACATAGCTTGCATGGACCTAACATGAATATATATATATATTAGGGCTGGTAATGATTAAAATTTTCGTGTTCGATTAATCTAATTTTTTTTAGTCGATTTAATTTCGATTAATTATAGTGCACATACATATCCAACTACATTGGCCTATAGACATACAGCACAGCAATGAGGTAATAAAATGAACTAGGATCACACTCATCCAGCACGTTATTAATCTCACGTGCCCCGCTCAATATGTCCGCCGCTTGAGTGGGGCAACTCAGAATAATAACGTGCTGGATTATTCAGGTCATACAAAGTAGCACAAAGATTTGAGAACTGTTCATAGAGTCGTGTGTATAATAGGAGGATTTATAAACTTTAGAGGACTGATAATGTTTTAAAAGCCCCGGCTTACCTTTCCCATGTTCGGATGAATGTTTCCTCGCTCAGGCCACGATCTGCGCTCAGCATGGGGGAAGCTTCTCCTTTATATACGTCCTCTTCTGTATACATTGAGAGGAACGCTGACATTTTTTTCCCCCGGTAAGCAGAACGTACAGCTATTTTTTTTCTGGTATGATTTGGAGGTCACATTGTCTGGCATTGTACGTGCTCATTGTCTCGCCCTGCACCTGTATTTCAAAGCTTTATCTAAACAACGACGCAGAACAAAAAAATACGTTTTTTCCCCTCTGTCAGCAGGACTCTTCTTTTTTTTTTTTTTTTTTGGAAA
>NW_017307031.1:737539-739255 GCF_000935625.1 Nanorana parkeri
AAATTGTAATCTTTGATTGAAATGATTATATAAAGAAAAGGAGTTTGTCTTTTTATACGCAATGCCCTTTCTTCTTTTTGGAGACTTTTTATAAGGAAGCGGCAAATCAGAGCAGATTGAATTCAGCTGAATTAAAGACGATCCAAACCCCATAAAATGATCTACTATGTAACTCTTAAAGGAGAACTATGGGATCAGCTCGCTGTATACTGAGACGCCGCAGCCGGAGCGGATCCCGACGTAGATGACGGGATCCGCCCAGCTAGAGTGGAAATCGCACATCTCATAGTTCTCCTTTAAAGTAACACGTTTAATCATAAAAATACATTATACTATTGACAACAATGCATCTTATTTGTGTATCACTCGGCTGTAGATCCTCCAATCATCTCTGAATTGGTGCCGACACTGTCCTTCCTTCCGGAGGGGGGCTACGTCTGTTCCCCATGGTCCCTGTGTGTGTGTGTTGTAAAGTAGTCACCGCTCCAAGCTCACTCCCGGGATGGACTATTATTATTACACAGGATTTATATAGCGCCAACAGTTTGCGCAGCGCTTTACAATATAAGGAAGACATGACAATCACAGTACAATTCAAGACAAGATGGTAAGGAAGGCCCTGCCCCTGAGGGCTTACAATCAAAAAGGAAGGGGCCAGTAATACATGAGGTGGTAGCTGTGTGGGGATGAATTGTTTGAGAATGTGATGGTTGAGTGGTTAGTTAGAGGTGTTGAGTAGGTCCCCCTTTGCCTGACCCGTCCAGGCATGGACTCCACTAGACCACTGAAGGTGTGCGGTGGTATCTGGCACCAAGCCGTCAGCAGCAGATCCTTTAAGTCCTGGAAGCTGTGAGGTGATCGGCCTCCATGGATCGGACTTGTTTTTCCAGCACATCCCACAGATGATCGATTGGATTGAGATTTGAAGAATTTGCAGGCCAAGTCAACACCTCAGACTCGTCGTTGTGTTCCTCAAACCATTCTTGACCCATTCTTGCAGTGTGGCAGGGCGCATTATCCTGCTGAAAGAGGCCCCTGCCATCAGGGAATACCGTTTCCATGGACTTGGTCAGTAACAATATTTAGTAGACATGTGCACCAGCAAAAAATGTGTTTAGTTTCGTTTCGGAATTCGGACTAAATTCGTTAGCGGTAATCCGTACAAACTCGTTTATAATTCTTCATCTGAAATTCCGAAATTTCGTCCAAATTTCGATTCGGAACTAAACGAATCGCACATGTCTAATGTTTAGGTCGGTGGTACGTGTCATAGTCACATCCACATGAATGGCAAGACCCGAGGTCTCCCGGCAGAACATTACTCAAAGCATCACACTGCCTCCGCCGGCTTGTCTTTTTCCCATAGTGCATCCTGGTGCCATCTCTTCGCCAGGTAAGCGACACACACCCACCCAGCCATCCACATGATGTAAAAGAAAACATGACTCATCAGACCAGGCCACCCACTTCAACGTAATTCATCAGACCAGGCCACCCATTTCCATGTGATTCATCAGACCAGGCCACCCATTTCCATGTGATTCATCAGACCAGGCCACCCACTTCCATGTGATTCATCAGACCAGGCCACCCACTTTCCTGTGATTCATCAGACCAGGCTACCCACTTCCCTGTGATTCATCAGACCAGGCCACCCACTTTCCTGTGATTCATCAGACCAGGCCACCCACTTTCCTGTGATTCATCAGACCAGGC
>NW_017307031.1:741846-743554 GCF_000935625.1 Nanorana parkeri
GCCGTGACAGGATCGAGAGGTGAGCGAACCCGGTATGTGTTCGCTCACCTCCCGATCTACTGAGCCGACCTGTGACAGTCTCATTGTCACAGGTCGGCTAGAATTATGAGGAGGAGTGGAAATCGCACATCTCATAGTTCTCCTTTAAAGTAACACGTTTAATCATAAAAATACATTATACTATTGACAACAATGCATCTTATTTGTGTATCACTCGGCTGTAGATCCTCCAATCATCTCTGAATTGGTGCCGACACTGTCCTTCCTTCCGGAGGGGGGCTACGTCTGTTCCCCATGGTCCCTGTGTGTGTGTGTTGTAAAGTAGTCACCGCTCCAAGCTCACTCCCGGGATGGACTATTATTATTACACAGGATTTATATAGCGCCAACAGTTTGCGCAGCGCTTTACAATATAAGGAAGACATGACAATCACAGTACAATTCAAGACAAGATGGTAAGGAAGGCCCTGCCCCTGAGGGCTTACAATCAAAAAGGAAGGGGCCAGTAATACATGAGGTGGTAGCTGTGTGGGGATGAATTGTTTGAGAATGTGATGGTTGAGTGGTTAGTTAGAGGTGTTGAGTAGGTCCCCCTTTGCCTGACCCGTCCAGGCATGGACTCCACTAGACCACTGAAGGTGTGCGGTGGTATCTGGCACCAAGCCGTCAGCAGCAGATCCTTTAAGTCCTGGAAGCTGTGAGGTGATCGGCCTCCATGGATCGGACTTGTTTTTCCAGCACATCCCACAGATGATCGATTGGATTGAGATTTGAAGAATTTGCAGGCCAAGTCAACACCTCAGACTCGTCGTTGTGTTCCTCAAACCATTCTTGACCCATTCTTGCAGTGTGGCAGGGCGCATTATCCTGCTGAAAGAGGCCCCTGCCATCAGGGAATACCGTTTCCATGGACTTGGTCAGTAACAATATTTAGTAGACATGTGCACCAGCAAAAAATGTGTTTAGTTTCGTTTCGGAATTCGGACTAAATTCGTTAGCGGTAATCCGTACAAACTCGTTTATAATTCTTCATCTGAAATTCCGAAATTTCGTCCAAATTTCGATTCGGAACTAAACGAATCGCACATGTCTAATGTTTAGGTCGGTGGTACGTGTCATAGTCACATCCACATGAATGGCAAGACCCGAGGTCTCCCGGCAGAACATTACTCAAAGCATCACACTGCCTCCGCCGGCTTGTCTTTTTCCCATAGGGCATCCTGGTGCCATCTCTTCGCCAGGTAAGCGACACACACCCACCCAAGATTCCCCAGACCAGCCCACCCACTTCCATGTGATTCATCAGACCAGGCCACCCACTTCCTTGTGATTCATCAGACCAGGCTTCCCACTTCCCTGTGATTCATCAGACCAGGCCACCCACTTCAACGTAATTCATCAGACCAAGCCACCCATTTCCATGTGATTCATCAGACCAGGCCCCCCACTTTCCTGTGATTCATCAGACCAGGCCACCCACTTCCCTGTGATTCATCAGACCAGGCTACCCACTTCCCTGTGATTCATCAGACCAGGCTACCCACTTCCCTGTGATTCATCAGACCAGGCCACCCACTTCAACGTAATTCATCAGACCAGTCCACCCATTTCCATGTGATTCATCAGACCAGGCCACCCACTTCCCTGTGATTCATCAGACCAGGCCACCCACTTCCCTATGACTCATCAGACCAGGCCACCCACTTCC
>NW_017307031.1:744802-745534 GCF_000935625.1 Nanorana parkeri
ATGCAATGGACAAGGCCACCCACTTCAACGTAATTCATCAGACCAGGCCACCCACTTCAACGTAATTCATCAGACCAGGCCACCCACTTCCATGTAACTGAAGGAACAGAGAGGAAAAGGGGAAGCGCAACAACCGAAATCCAAAGAGTGAAGGGATACGTTTATATAGACAGAGAACTGGTAGGTGGGCACCAATTCGAGAACAGTTTTTTTGAAAAAAGTTTGTTGAAAAAAGTAAAAAAAAAAAAAGAATCTTCTGCCACAACTTCACAATAGTTAATAATGGGGCCCTTGAGATGGGGTAATGTGATCCGAGTTGAAGGGGAACAGAAATGGATACAGCGAACCTCTCGCAAGTGTAATGAAAAAAAACAATGTAGAGACTCACCGTGAGTTTCAGAATGAAGTGCTGTCATCGACGGTGGTGAGGTTGTTCTGATGTTGATGCCGTAAAGGATGCTGGTGGAACCCTTGTAGTTGACCATTGGTCCGATCCTGTGTCGAGCGGTGGGCGGGCTGTCAGCCTGAAGACCATCTGTTTCCACTCGGTACGGTCCAGCTGCGTGTGAGAGCCTTAAGCTGTTGAGCGTCTCATTTGCTTGATGCTGTGTCCCAATGATACTGCTTGGGAGTGTCGGTGGGCGCTGGAGCAGCACCCGAATGGCGGCGGACTAGCCAACAAGTAATGGAAGCTGAGACCTCTGCGTTGTCCCCCCCCCCCCCCCCCCCCCG
>NW_017307031.1:745625-746597 GCF_000935625.1 Nanorana parkeri
AAGCGCTGTAACTTTGGACTTTACCCTTGCAACTTTCCATTTACCCACTTCCATGTAATTCATCAGACCAGGCTACCCACTTCAACATCATTCATCAGACCAGGCCACCCACTTCCGGGTGACATTGTAAATAGATAATCAATGTTATTTGCTTCATCCTCTCAGTGGTCATAATGTTAATGCTGATTGGTGTTAGTGATGGGCTGAACACCCTCGTGTTCGGTTCTAATTCGAACTTAGATTTCAATACAAGCCTATGGGGGGTAGACATTTGAAAATCAAATGTCCCCATTTTGAAACCTTATATGCAAATTATTGGCTATAAAAGGTATATGGGGATCCGGGTACTGCCCTGGGGGACATGTATGGGGATCCGGGTACTGCCCGGGGGGACATGTATGGGGATCCGGGTACTGCCCGGGGGGACATGTATGGGGATCCGGGTACTGCCCGGGGGGACATGTATGGGGATCCGGGTACTGCCCGGGGGGACATGTATGGGGATCCGGGTACTGCCCGGGGGGACATGTATGGGGATCCGGGTACTGCCCGGGGGGACATGTATGGGGATCCGGGTACTGCCCGGGGGGACATGTATGGGGATCCGGGTACTGCCCGGGGGGACATGTATGGGGATCCGGGTACTGCCCGGGGGGACATGTATGGGGATCCGGGTACTGCCCGGGGGGACATGTATGGGGATCCGGGTACTGCCCGGGGGGACATGTATGGGGATCCGGGTACTGCCCGGGGGGACATGTATGGGGATCCGGGTACTGCCCGGGGGGACATGTATGGGGATCCGGGTACTGCCCGGGGGGACAGGAATCAATGAAAAAAAAAACTTTTAAAATATACCGTTTTTAAAGGAGCCGTGTTTTTAACATTGCTTATTATATTATACAGGATTTACACTGAGTGGCCAGATTATTATGACCCCCCCCCCCCCCCCCCCCGACCTCTTTGCGCGCG
>NW_017307031.1:747173-759711 GCF_000935625.1 Nanorana parkeri
TGGGCCGCCTCGTGACTCCACGAGATGATGAAAGGTGATGCGAGGAATCTGACACGGCGCTGTTGCCCTTCTGTTTTCTTGTACCAGTCTTGCCCCTCCCCCGTTCTGCCCTAACATTGACTAGTCGCTGACGGCCACAATTCGCACGCTCAGACCCAGATTTTCGGCTGACAGTCCGGTCTTTAAACACTTTAACAATGAGCCGCTCTTGAACATTTAACGGATTCTGCTGTTTTGCTGATACTCGCTCCATGGCTCCGAGCGCCAACAATCATCCCGCGTTCAAAGGCTGTTACATCGCGTTGTTTCCCCGTATCTTCCGAAACAAATCACTTCTACTGTCGTGGTAACCAACCCGCTTCCCTATTTATAATGGTCTGGCCCTCTAGCAACTTCAGCGCCAAATTATAGCTCATTTGCCTACAAACGTCAGGTGGTCATAATAAACTGGCCACTCAGTGTATATAGCACCAACAATTTGCGCAGCGTTTTACAAAATAGTGGAGTACACAATTACAATGCAATTTACAATACAATATAGTTTCAGAACAATAGGGTTGGGAGGGCCCTGCTCCTGAGAGCTTACAATCTAGTAGGAGAGGCAAGTGATACAAAAGGTAATAATTGTTTGGATCGAGTTATTGGAGGAAGTAAAAGGACAGCAATGTTGAGGTGGGATAGGCTTCACTGTAGTCTCAATTGTAGGGAATGATATCATGAGAATCTGATGCCTGTAAGTATTTTCAGCGGGGCTGTTCCTGTAATGAGGCAGCCTGAGGTTGTTGCCTCAGATGGCACCTATTCGGGTAACGTGGGAGGGCGGTAAGGCAGAGCTGCATGGCTGCTCTGCTGCCCAATGTCTGCCGACCACTTTCTGGCCAGACGTCCCAGGTTGCAAAGAACTGGGCGGGGAGATGTGTAAGGGCCGTATACAGTACATCTCCCTGCTCCGCTCTTATCAACCTGGGATACTTTGGCCAGAGTCCTGCCCACCTTCTGGCAACCAGTGATGTCAGTGGTTGCCAGGAGAAGGGCAGGTCACCAAGCCAAGCAGGGAGATGCAGAGCCGCCTGCAGAGAGTGGCAGCATTCTGCCACCACCAAATTGTCCCCCGCCAGAAGCAGCATCGTGGGGCAAAAAGGCTAGGGACGCCGCTGATTTTCATATTTATCTTTTGTAGCCCCTATGTGAATGTATATATGTGCTACTGTAGAGAACTGTGTTTCTGTCTGCAAACAGTAAATGTCCTCTGTGTGTGATAAGAGGTGAAGACTTATGGGGATTGCAGTGCAGAGCAGATATGGATACATTGGAAGTATGTTCTCTGAAACTGCAACTCCCAGGAGGCTGTGCAGGAGAGAGGAGGAGAGTTATGAACGGCAGCTACTGAGCGTGTCCCGTCTGGGACAGCCATCTGAAGGAGAGAGAGACCTGTGTAACCCTGCGTGGGTTACGACTGTGTGTAACAGAGCTGTGTGGTCACCGCTGATATACAGGGACACACAGGCTCTGTGCAGCGATGTACAGAGAGACTGACCCGAGTTGCTGAGCTGGAGAGGATCCAATCGAGTGCCTGAAGTGAGGCCAGGTGACCCGGTTACCGCACAGATGTCGAGGCCTAGTCGCACGGCCGAACCAGCCACCGGGGTGATCCAGCCAGCCCAGCAGAGAGAGAGAGAGAGCCAGATGGAGCCAACCGAGATGACTGCAAACATCCTGGATGAGTGAAGACCTCTTACCAGGGACCCAGACGACTGTCCCTACTTTGCATGAGCTGAGAAGAGAGAGAGAGAGGACGTCCGGCTTCTGCTATCATCCTTTCCAATTGACCTGAGGAGCGGTGAGAGGTCTTTGGCCACAGTGACCCACTGTTTCTCGTTTATACCTGCACTACAGTAAGGGCCCCAACGCCGGCTAGCTTAGGACACCACTACTGGCCAGTAGTATAGGAAGGATTGGGCATTGAAAAAAAGGGAAACCTTAAAGGGACATACACCTCCATTCAAGGGAGGACATTTAGAGACAATTGGCCTCGCATACGTCAGTGCTGACAGCAGATAGCTGCAGTTACTGAGTTGCAGAGTGCCTTAGCCTGTTGCTACACATTCTGTTTGTGATTGTTGTTATGATTATTGTCTTATAATTATTCATATCTGATTTTGTCAGTAAAGTTGCTATAGATCAATCAAAGGTGTGTTGGTGTGCTGTGGATCCACGCTTTGGGCGGTACATTGGTGCAGGGGGATGGAAATACACGGTTATTCAGCGGCTCCTTCGGGGGTGAGCGCTACACTTTTTTATTCAAAAGGGAACTCGAAAAATGCATAGATATGAAACCCCTTTAAATTAAAAGTGGAAGCCTGTTCTTGGAAATATATAGTTTAATGATAACATTTTATGAAAAAAATGTGAGTATTCTTGGTCTGGTCACACATTTTGGGGATTTTCTCAATGAAAAGAATCTAACGCAGTCATTGCAAGGAACACACGTGCAATTTGTTTTACACAAATATGTTTCCTGAAATTAGCAATTCCTTTCCAGTTGATCTAACAGTATTATGGACCCATTAGACATTAAACATGTGCGATTCGTTTCGGAAACTGCAATTCGTAAATTCGGAAGCATCCGAAATCCGAATTGCAGTTTCCGAATTTATATCCGAAATACGAAATTCCGTTAACGAATTTCGGATCCGAATTTCTTTGAAACGGGAACTAATATTACCCCTGTAAATGAGGTTGAACAACATGACAAGATTTTTTTTTTAATCCGAAATTCGGATCCGCTGCTGCTGAGGGTCGCATTACAATACACAGGCAGGAAATACGAAATTCCGTTGACGTATTTTCGTTCCGTTACGAACATTCGTTATATTGAAGTTAAAAAGCAAAATACCTTTGTTAATATATTGGAGTTGATTAGTTTTTTTTAAAGTCCGAAATACGAAATTCGGATACGGAATCCGTTAACGGAATTCGTATTTCGGATACAAAAACAACTACCACATCGTAAAAGCATGCAGATGCCAAAGGACTAGTCACCATTACTGACTGTGGCCTTGCTGCAGCTGATATTTCTCCATTTTTCCCATTACTAACCTATCATGCCTTGTTCTTAACGCGTATAGATTATGCGCGTTTGTCGCGCGTTTCGTGACGCGCGTTTTTACCGCGATTCGCGGTAAAAAAAAAGTGCCACAAACGCACGTTTCTGAGGGCTACTTGGCTGTATCCCAATGGAAACGCTCGACAAAAACGCTGCAAAGAAGCTCATGTACCTTTTCAGGCGTAGGCCGTTTTGTAGCGCGTTCAGACGGGCTGAAATACGGCAAGGTGGGAACCATATCCATATAAAACAATGGGATTTTCATGTTTGAGCGTTTTTTTAGAGCGTTCGTAGAGCGTTGAACGCGCTACAAAACATACAGGTGTGAACCAGGCCTTACTGTAGAGCAGGGGCGTCCCGAGGTCGGGTGTCACCCAATCTCTAGACCGGCTGACACCCCACCGTATCGTCATTGCGCCTGACGTCACCTTGCACATGCGCGATGACGTCATCGCGCATGCGTGGCCATCAGTTGGACGCCGGGCCGGAGGCCATCTTGGTGATGGACACCGGCAGAGAGAGGAGGGGAACGTTTACCTGGCGGGATGAGGTCCCCTTGTCTCTCCTGACACTATCGGGCTCTCGGTCCATGACTAAGTGCCCGAATTTGACTGTCAGACATTTTGGTGTCACCCCTGCAATGGTGACACCTGGGTGCGGGCCACAAACTCCTTGTGACGCCACTGCTTTAGAGGTGGCCATCTTGGTAGAGGAGCACAGCTTTGCTTCTTCATGTGAGAGCAGCTGCCAAGATGACTGGTGATCTGATATCTGGTGGGGTAATGATCAAATACCCTGGTGGTTCTCTGACCCTTGATAGCTCTTAGTGTGTTGTGCTGATACACAACACCCATCTTCTCTAAGCAGCTTAGAGAAGGCAATTGACTTGCAGAAGGCTATAAAATATATTTAGGTCTACTGCTATTGGTTTTTATTGTCACAAATGTGGTCTGCATAAAAGAGTGGTCTTATCTTCTTCTTTTTTTTTTTTCCTTTAATATCTCCATAGGTTGAACTTGACGGACTTGTGTCTTTTTTCAACCTGACTAACTATGTAACTATGTAGTCAACCTTATCTTCATATCCCACCACAAATATTTTGGTATCTTGGATAAACCAGGGATACCTTAAAAGCAAGATGTGTGGTCAGATGAAAAAATATCAAACTCAATATTGGCTTCCACAGCCAAACTAATTTTTAAAGAAACTTTAGAAGAAGAAAACACTTGCCACAAGTATGACACACAAGTATGATATACTGTAGATGTGCTACAATACGTAGTTGTTGTGACGGACCTACGGCTGCAGAGATGTATTACCCCGGAGAACTTTGTTTGCTGTGTGTGTTTTCCTGTTTAATATTTTATCTAGAGAGAGAGCATGTCACTATTTGACTTGATTTGAACCATCCGGACTTCCCTCTTGTTTGGATATCAATGTAATTTTGTGAAGGCAGCAGGCTGTCTGGTGTGGCCATTGTTTTGTTTGATATGATCACGCTCTTATCTTATTAAGGACATTCATTAGGTTCAAAGAGTGTCTGTGCTTAAGGAATTCAAATGAGGCACCCGGCTGTCTAGGGGAGGGGATTGTGCAAGGTAACACACTGAACTCTTATCTGATTCTGTGAGGTGTAAACTCTGTGTGCTTTCTTCAATAAACCAGTTCATGTTTCCGCTCCAAAGTCAGTGCTGTCTGATTCTTGGGGTAAGCTCATGCTATATTCACTTGCTTCGTGTTCCAGCACCCAGGGAACAGGATTAAGATGGAGATATCCAGTCGGGGTATCAGGGAGTCCGTCACAGTTGTTTGGTAGTCATGGTGCAGAACATATAATTTGGGTAGATAAAAATTAATAGGAAAAGAGGTTTGATGACCCAAAAAGACATAATGCTCCTTAAGGTCCACCATGACCTCATTCAACCAATAAAGTATTCAGGTTTGGAATGTTCTATGTAGTCCACAGTTTACATGTGTGGGTAGATGTCAAGCATATGTGTGAACTAGACTCCATACATTTCAAAGAAAAGTATGAAATGAAATGAATAAAAATCTATTAGCTGTCTACAAGAAGTGTCATTTCTAGAAATGAGGACAGACAGTACAGACTGACAGGGTGCCCAGTCTTAAGTAAGGATGGGCTGAACGTTCGAGTCGAACCTAGGTTCGACTCGAACATTGCATGTTCTAGCGTTCGCCGAACGCCGAACATTATGGGATGTCCGCAGTCTGTTTGACCGCGGCACATCCCACAATGCACTGCGCCGTCCGAAACGGCAACTTGGTTTCTTTTGTTTTAAATTTCATTGATTCCTGTCATTCAGGGCACTACCCGGATCCCCATACACTTTTTATGGCCAATAAATTGCATATAAGGCTTCAAAATGGGGACCTTTAATTTTCTGAGTTCTACCCCCATAGACTTGCATTGAGTTCTAAGTTCGAGTTAGAACTTTTTCCATGTTCGAAAGTTCGAGTTAGAACCGAACACGGGGGTGTTCGGCTCATGACTAGTCTTAAGCACAGGTCATGTTTTATTGCTTATTTTTTTCTTCCCTCCAGTAAATTCTGCAAATATTAATGTTCTATTTAAATGTAGAAAAATTGGATTTTCTTTTTAATTGTATAATGTTTTTAATTTTCATGACATTATTCAAAAAGCCTATTTACACATACAAAAATAAATACAAAAACAAGATGTTTTGTTTTAATTTCATTTATTGTAATTAAAATAAATTGTCATGATTCTGTTATTTTAGTAGAGATGATGGACGCGTCTAAAGGACCCAATTCTGGGGCTTGAGGCTCCCCAGTCGCTGTATCTCTTGTATTCTCCGGGTCTCATGTAATACTGACGTCCCCTGTAGTTGGGCTCCTCATAGAACATCCAGAAGCCTTCATGGACATGGGCAGAGTGGATGTCATTGTTGCGGAATCTCTCAAAGACATTAGGACAATCCTCTGTGAAGTCCATCATCTGACCTCTGAAGTCTTCTCTCTCATAGATCCTGATTTTGAAGGAACCTTGATGCTGTTAAAGTAAGTTACAGAAAAATAACAGAAAATGTTAACAAATAAATAAAAAAACTGAAAGTAGAACGGCATTAAAGATTTTCGTTTTGGATTTGTGTGTTATTACCTGGGGACTCAGACGACAAGATCTAATGGAGTCATTGTAGCCCATCCATTGCTGGAAGTCGGGATACTCTCCTCTATGGAGGAAGTACTGGTGTCCTCTGTAGTTGGGTTGCTCATACAGGATCCAGTTTCCACTCTCCACACGGATGGAGTTGCAGCGTCTGAAGTATGAGGTCAGGTCGGGACATTCAGAGCTACACTCGTAGGAGCGACCCTGGAAGTTCCTGTCCTCGTAGAAGGTGATCTGTTGAGTGAAAATAGAAAAATGTGCTTATGCCATTCAGTAAATGGTAAAACTTTAGCTTCATCATCAAAATGTTTCAAAACCCTTTTTTTTAAAAATAGTTTAATCTGCTCTTTAGTTATATACACCGAGTGGCCGGATTATTATATACACTGAGTGGCCAGATTATTATATACACTGAGTGGCCGGATTATTATATACACCGAGTGGCCGGATTATTATGACCACCTGACGTTTGTAGGCAAATTAGCTATGATTTGGCACTGAAGTTGCTAGAGGGCCAGACCTTTATAAATAGGGAAGCGGGTTGGTTACCACGACAGTAGAAGTGATTTGTTTCTGAAGATATGGGGAAACAACGCGATGTAACAGCCTTTGAACGCGGGATGATTGTTGGCGCTCGGAGCCATGGAGCGAGTATCAGTAAAACAGCAGAATTCGTTAAATGTTGAAGAGCAGCTGTTGTTAAAATGTTTAAAGACGGGACTGTCCGCCGAAAATCTGGTTCTGAACGTGCGAATTGTGGCCGTCAGCGACTAATCAATGTTAGGGCAGAAGGGAGAGTGGCAAGACTGGTACAAGACAACAGAAGGGCAACAGTGCAGTGTCAGAGTCCTCGCATCACCTTTCATCATCTCATGGAGTCATCTCGTGGCCCAACGAAGTACTGATGGGGTGGTCATAATAATCTGGCCACTAAGTGTAGTTATATAAAGATGAAGCTTTCTGTTCAGATTCCCATACATATGATTGGATATTTAATTCAGACATGAGTTCATTTGAGCTCTCCTCACTTTTTGGCTTTGAGCATAAGAGGAAGCGTGCTGCCTGAATATGTAAACGTCATCACTTGGCCCACACAGGGTTCTCTATAAAGCCCCTTGTCCCACTTAAGCTCACATTAAGCCCCCCTGCCACTCTGTTTCTCTGCTTTCCTAACCCAACGTACGTTACATTGCAGGTGGTGTCAGAGTTTACACAGGGTTGATGAAGTTCTTACATGAGCACCTCATCATAAGAGGAGGCCACATTTTTCCACATACCTGAAAACACTGGGTATGTAGTAGAGGCAGAGTGGTGCAGAGCAGAGAGTGAGTATAATTTAAGCAATAGTCCGAGTGATAGAAACTCTTTAATGAACAGAATGGTTCAGAGCAATGGTGAGAGCAAGAATATAGGATGATAATTGGAATTTTGACCCTTTAGAACCTGGCTACAATTACACAGCCATTTACCTAATGACCATGGGCTATAGTCATTTCACTACAGTGTACCTAGACATCCAGTTCCAATGCATTACCAGGAATTGATAAAAGAGCAGCATTCTGAATATTAGCATCTCATTCAAATAAACCCATTCACTTCTTTACTGCATCTGCTCTTAAACTGATAGACTGGTAGGCATTGTTGATTGTACAGCATGTTTTCTGTCAATCCAGGTTGGGGTTGTGCAAAGCCCTGAGTGGACTTAATAAAAACAAATCAATACCGGCCATAAATCTTTATCAGGGATATTCACAAAAGGGTGAAGAGTTTAGGGAAGGCAGGAGAAGTGAACAATCTAGGACAACAGGCTGAACTGGAAAGTGAGCTGAATTGGAGGATTTTTCAGCTATGTTGTCCTAGATTGTTCACTTCTCCGGCCTTCTGCAAACTCTTCACCCTTTTGTGAATAACCCTGTATATCTGCCAACCATACAATATCAATAATGTAAAAAGTACGGTTGGAGCAGTCACAATGGTCAACAAGCCTCAGTCCCAAAAGGGGCCTGGGACGAATCTTGCACCCATTACTGCCCCTGGAACCAGGGAAGAATAGCTGCATGAGTCTGCTAAATTCCACTACTGCAAGTGGCCCGGAATGCAGGGTGCTATGCTCCAAGGCAGGGTGTTATGG
Organism: Nanorana parkeri; assembly: GCF_000935625.1. Lineage (NCBI taxonomy): Eukaryota > Metazoa > Chordata > Amphibia > Anura > Dicroglossidae > Nanorana > Nanorana parkeri. Next base: position 755,559 of record NW_017307031.1, read on the forward strand.
CATCTCTCCATAAGTTCCCTATAGTTGGTCATGTGAGTTAGTCAAGGTTAGTGAAACATCCCTGCCACCTTAAAAGTAAGGCATAAGTAACCAACAAGAGTGGGGGGTGCAGCAAGGTTGAGAGGGCTTATCCAACCCTATAACATTACAGGAGGACCTGGATAAAATAGGGAAGTGGGCAACTATATGGCAGATGAGGTTTAATGTCGATAAATGCAAAGTAATGCACTTTGGGGTTAAAAATAGGCAAGCGGGTTACACATTAATGGGAACTCCACCAGGGAAGTCAGAAATGGAAAAAGATTTGGGGGTCATAGTAGACCACGGATTGAACAGTAGCTTGCAATGCCAGGCTGCAGCAAACAAAGTGAGACAGTACTCTCCTGTATTAAGAAGGGAATGTATTGCAGGGACAAATCTATAATTGTGCCACTTTATAGATCACTGGTTCGGCCTCATCTGGAGTATGCGGTCCAGTTTTGATCACCAATCCACAGAAAAGATGTCCTTGAGCTGGAAGACCAAAGCTACAAGACAAAGTTACTAAATTTAAACATGTTCACATTGGAGGTGAGGAGATTAAGGGGGGACATGATTTTCATGTACAAGATGTTTAGTGGTGATAGCAACATCAGCAATAAACCTTTTACAGTAAACTCCATAACAAGAACTGGAGGCCACCACCTAAAATTGGTGGAGAAAGGATTTCAGCACAAGAGGGTGTAGGGGGTTCTTCTCAGTTAGAGCGGTTAGGGTCTGGAACTTGCTGCCGCAAGCAGTAATTTCAGCTGGGAGTGTTCAGCTGTACAGGGGTACAGGTACACTTAAGAACAGGATCACAAATGGACTCATACACATGCAGAATCACATACATACACACAATGGGTTAAACTTGATGGACCTGTGTCTTTATTCAACCTCAAATACTACGTAACTATGTAACGTTTGCACTGTGGCCATCACACCACTGAGCAGTAAGTTGACATATACAATCAAAGAGATGAGATTATGAAAACTAACCTTACATTTTAATCAGCAGTATTAAAAATGAAATGTTTTTGGAATGTCACAACTCATGGTATTTCAGCAATTTTCTTCTCTACTATAAAATGACTTCTTCTGGAACAATTCCGAACCCAACACAAATCCGCAAAGCGTAATTAAATTTACATTTCTCAGGTAATCTTTTATGATCTTCTTACCTTTCCCATATTGCCTGGCTTGTCCAATGTGCTCCTGTTAGTCTGCACTGATACATGTACAGAGGGGAACGCGGCCTTTATATACTCAGCACAAGTGCTCATGTGTTAACATTTTGCCCAATAATCACAATGAATAGCTATTCTTTACGTTTTCTGTGTTGAGAATTGTTCGGTGCTTTTAACTATTGTCTGTGTCTTTTTTTGCATCAGCACTCGAATGCTTTACCTAGGCTGCTCAGCTGAAACAAAACTGCAGAGCCAGTCACGTGAAAGGGCTGAAATTTGTGTCCCTTTGTGTGTTGTTTAAGTCATCCCGACATATTGACCTAGACTTCCAGCTGGACAAAACCTTTTTTCCCCATGTTGTCATATGAAGGGGTTGTATAATGTATATAGGCGACTTTTATGGACAATGTTCCAGTGTATAGCCAAACCTCCTGCATCAGAGAACGCACAAACTTTATTGTTATTTAGTGTTATCACAAAGTTGTTATATGGTGATTATTATTATTATTATTATACAGGATTTATATAGCGTCAACAGTCTGCGCAGCGCTTTACAATATAAGGAAGACATTACAATCACAATACAATTCAAGACAATCAAGACAAAATGGTAAGGAGTGCCCTGCCCCTGAGGGCCTACAATCTAAAAGGGAGGGACAAGTAATACATGAGGAGGGAGCTGTGTGGGGATGAATTGTTTGAGAACATGATAGTTCAGTGGTTAGGTTGAGGTGGGATAGGCTTCTCTGAAGAGATGAGTCTTAAGGGATCGCCTAAAGGCAGTCAGAGTGGGAGATAGTCGGACAGATTGGGGTATAGAGTTCCAGAGGATGGGAGAGACTCTAGAGAAGTCCTGGAGGCGAGCATGGGAGGAGTTGACGAGGAAGCTTGAAAGCACAAGGTCTTCGGAAGAGCAGAGGGGACGGTTATTTACTTTGAGATATAGGTGGGGGGCAGAGTGGTGGATGGCATTGTAAGTGGTTGTTAATATTTTGAATGTTATCCTTTGGGTGATTGGAAGCCAGTGGAGGGATTGACAGGGGGGGTTGCAGACACTGAGCGGTTGGTTAGGTGAATAAGTCTAGCAGCTGCATTCATGTAGTTGTAATTTTACCAGAGATGGAGTGCTGAAGTTGTCTACCTCTGTTCTAGAAGATACAAAGCAAGTATGCCATCTGCAGGAATCTGAAGATGGTAATTACTGCCAAGTGGAATGAGCACCCGTAATGTTGGCTCCCATTCTGTTGTTAATAGTAGGGAACCTATTTTAATGTAGTAGACCTTTTTTGTTGTGTTTACGTGTGTTAAAGGTGCTTGAAAAAAAAAGGTTTTCGATTAGAGTTACTTCATGAAATGTACAAAAGTTTAAAGTTGGGAATATCATTGTCAAGGATCATAAGGTATTCAAATAAGAATACCAGAAGGACCTATTTAACGTTATCAAATGCCGGGCACTAGTGGTTTGCTTCACCTTATTGGTCATATTAGGTCATCAAAGGCTGGGCATTTATGGTTTGCTTCACCTTATTGCTCTTGTAAGGTCATCAAATGCTGGGCACTTATGGTTAGCTTCCCCTTATTAGTCATGTAAGGTTGTCAGATGCTGGGCACTTATGGTTAACTTTACCTTATTGCTCATATAAAGTCATCAAATGCTGGGCACTCATGGTTTGCTTCACCTTATTGCCCATGTGTAAGCACCATGCCCGTTCCGCGCATGCGCCAAGTACCGCTAGGCAGAAGAATACACGCATGCGCACAACGACCACTTCCCACAGAAAGACGCGCAGTATGGCGCACAGGAAGTGATGCGCAGATGGAGCGTGTTCTAAGTAAAAGGTGCCAAAGGCGCACAGGAAGTGAGGCGCAGATGGAGCGTGTTCTAAGAAAAAGGTGCCAAAGGCGCACAGGAAGTGATGCGCAGATGGAGCGTGTTCTAAGTAAAAGGTGCCAAAGGCGCACAGGAAGTGACATCATTGATTGATTCACTTCCCTATTTAAACCAAGTCAGCCTGTCACTTACTTGCTGGATTGTCTTATCAGCTCCTGTCTGTGTTGTGTCTCCTGTTTCCTGTCTTGAATATTAGATTGCCATTGCCTGGATTTTGACCCGTTCCTGCCTCAACTACCTGCCTTGACTGCCGCCTGCCTTTTTGACCCTGGACTGTTTTGATTATTCTTCTGCCTCTTCCTTCGGTACTGCAACTGACCTCCTGGATTTTGACCTCGGCTTGCCTCGACTTTGCATTCTGCATTACCCTTCTACTTGCACGGTTTCATAACTACTGGCACTCGTGCCACTCGGTGTCTGCCTGGCCTCTGTCACCATCCTCAAAGGGCTTGTAGACACGAGGTGCAAGGGAAGCCTCCTCAACCATCCAGTCTCCCAGACCAGGTTCCTAATACCATGTAAGGTCATCAAATGCTGGGCACTCATGGTTTGCTTCACCTTGTAGACAGCAATCAAACATCTCCCTATTGCTACTTTCTGTGCACTAAATCCCTGTCACTGGTCCCAAAAGTAAGGGAAAATACCTTTTACATATTCTTGGATAGCAGTAAAAACACCACATGGATCAGGGCTGTCCCTATAATGAGGCTGTTGCCTCAGGTGGCATCTATTTGGGTCACGTGGGGGTGGGGGGTCAAAATGTAGAGATGCATGGCTGCTCTGCTGCACAATGTTTGCAGTGTGCCTGCCGACCCCTTTACAGCCAGACCGTCCCAAGTTGCTAAGATGCGTAAGGGTCATACACATCTCCATCTCCGCACCCAGCTCTTGCCAACCTGGGATGCTGTGGCCAGTGTCTCACTCAGCTTCTGGCAACCAGTGATGTCACTGGTTGCCAGTAGCTGGACGGGATGCCAGCCAGAGCCGGAGCCTGAGCTGGGTGGGGAGATGATACAGAGGCCCACCAACCCTCCAAAAAAACCCCACCATGCAG
>NW_017307031.1:760019-768324 GCF_000935625.1 Nanorana parkeri
ACGAACAGCACTGCGAGTGAGATGCACAGCACATTATGGCCATTAGGTGGAGTTAAAGAGCATCCTATGGTTTCCCTTTATGTCTTTTCTGGTGGCAACTCATAATTTTGTATTTACCCATCACCATCACTTTAATTTTCTATGGCATTGGTGATCGAGAACATTAGTGAGACCGAATCTCCCTAACGTGGAGATAAGCAGCAAATAAAGCCTTTTTATTAACATAAAATATATAGGAATACAATTTAGGATATCCCAACCATGAATATAAAGAGAAAAATTTTGTAAAAAAGTTTCTTTCTTCTTACAAAAATATGATTCTATTTAGTGGCCAAACATGATATTGCCTTTTCATTGCTCATAAATCTACCACTTGGTTGAACATAGGAAATATCTATCACTATCCTACTCAGTCATCGCTGCCACCATTCAAGAACACTTTGTATTTATTTCAGTGAAAGTGTACTCTGATTGGACGAGGTGGAGAGAAGGGGCGGATGATGTCACGCTCTCTTAATGCGTCACATCGAGCCAAGCTCGACCAATGTATATTTGCAAAAAAACTTACTTCCTGAAGTTAAAGGAGAACTATGAGGGGGGAGGGGGGATAGCTTTTCACTCACCTCATAGTTCTAGCCGACCTGTGACAATGAGACTGTCACAGGTTGGCTCAGTAGATCGGGAGGTGAGCGAACACATACCGGCGCTCGCTCACCTCTCAATCCTGTCACGGCTCTCTGCCGTGACAGGGGAGGGGCTGGATTCCCCCCTCCCCGCTCCGATCCGCCAGCGCTGACTGGCGGAACGGACGGGGGAGGGGTCGGGTACAGCTGGCTCTGCCTCTAGATAGGCAGAGCCACCTTCAGTCACGCAGCTGGGCGGATCTCGACATCGATGTCGGGATCCGCTCCGGCTGCGGCGTCTCAGTATACCGCGAGCTGTAGCTCCCTATATACTGAGCTTAGGGTGACGGGAGGACGCTAGTTTGTGTCCTCCCATTACCCTAAAGAGAACTATAGGGAAAAACACTGACCTCATAGTTCTCCTTTAAGAAATCAAAATAAACAGAAAATAAAACACATGTGACGCTGAATGGTGGAGTTAGGCAACTTAAATCAATGAGACAACTGCCGCACCCACGGATGCCTCAACACCCAGACAGTGATCTGGTAGGATTCAGTCACTGTTCGGCAATTAATGGCTCAGTCGATTTTCTTGCTGAGCTGGTTGAAAGGTTGGCTTAATCAAGACTCCTTAACCGGACTTCACAGGAAGATTCGTTAGGACGGATCCGGGAACATATTCAGACAGACACTAGAGAGTGTCTAAACACGTTCAATTTATTGTTTCACAGGCAGGGTTTATATACAAAACAGAAAAGAAACAAGCCATGGGTCATAGAACTGGCAGTTTGGTCATGCGGTGAGGAACAGGAAGTGGGGATAAATACAGTTTAAGATGGAAAGATACAAAGTACCACAAGATAAGAGAAGTGCGAATATACTGACTAAATGATGTTACAATCCTCTGCTAGTCTTGTCTCCTAATATGGTCTGTTAGTAAAGTGCATATACACTGAGTGGCCCGTTTATTATGACCACCTGACGTTTGTAGGCAAATTCGTTAAATGTTCAAGAGGGGCTCATTGTTAAAGTGTTTAAAGACCGGACTGTCAGCCGAAATCCTGGGTCTGAACGTGCGAATTGTGGCCGTCAGCGACTAGTCAATGTTAGGGCAGAACGGGGGAGGGGCAAGACTGGTACAAGACAACAGAAGGGCAACAGTGCCGTGTCAGATTCCTCGCATCACCTTTCACCATCTCGTGGAGTCACGAGGCGGCCCAATGAAGTCATCTCGTGGAGTTATCTCGTGGCCCAACGAAATACTGATGGGGTGGTCATAATAATCTGACCACTCAGTGTATAATAAGACTAAATAAACCAGCATATTATTAATACTGACCCTTATACTGGGTGAGTTTGACATAGTTCCATCTGGTTATGGCCAGCCTAAGAAGATCATTTGACCTACTTGGTAATAAGTGGTCACTGGGATCTGGTGAGTGAAGTGTGGGAGGGGTATATGCGTAGAGGCGGCCTCATTCTGATGGAAATAAATTTATGAGCACAAAAAGAATGGTTTCTTTCACATTCATTCACCGCGAGCCGTAGCTCGCTATATACTGTGCTTAGGGTGACGGGAGGACGCTAGTTTATGTCCTCCCGTTACCCTAAGGAGAACTATGGGGAAAAGACTTAACCCCATAGTTCTCCTTTAACAGAAAGTAACACTGTAAGAAAAAAAAAAAGTTTTTGTCAATGTCAACTACTGTGTTTCCCCAAAAATAAGACACTGTCTTATATTTTTTGTGGCTCAAAAAAACACACTAGGTCTAATTATCGGGGGATGGTCTTATTTTTTTTTAATGTATAACAATCCAAAGTTAATGCAAATCCAAATTAAATAATCCAAAATGGCAAAGTTGAGAACAGGGTAATCAGGTGTGCCGTACGTTTCCAAGAGCAATTTGGTAACCAGAATGAGGGAAGCGCGCTTTCACTATGGATTCCTCACAGGCGGAGTGCATTTGGTATCACTCCGCCTGTGACAGGAGCCGGCACTATAGAGGAAACATCGGCTTATGCGGCTCTGCTCCCTCCACTGCCGCCTCGCTTCCTCTATCGCTGGCACCGCTGATTCTCTCCCGCGGCTCTTCAAGTTCCCCCTTATGACACCACCAGCCATGGAAATGGTCACAACTAGGTCTTATTTGCGGGGTAGGTCTTATATTTTAGCAATTCCCAAAAATGGTACTAGGTCTTAATTTCGGGGTAGGTCTTATTTTTGGGGAAACAGGGTGATACGTGTCTATAAGAATGATTTTTTTAATGTAGTTTAGGATGATATCAATGCCCATCATATGTGTATTTGTTGCTGAGCAATAATAGTGTCTTCATTTATCTGGCCTGACTCGGGAAATTCAGCCCTCATTCTGCCTTCTGCAAGATATACCCCACACGACATCACCCCCCTCTTCCTTTCCATTTCCCAATGGGAACATCTTTGCTTATTAGCTTCTAAAAAGGTTATTCTCACTAATTGGCTACTCCCAACAACCCCTATACCATATCAGATTTAATTTCTTCATAGACTCATGCTTATAGACAAATTGGATTCTCACCATAGGGAAGTTTACTCATACTTGGTCTCCCTTTCTTTTGAAACAACTTTGAGATGTAATATCAGTGCCTTCCAACACTTCTCATGGTACAATAAGGCCAAGCTTGATGGCTCGTTAGGTAATCTAGATGTTCTATGACCCACAATTAATTATTCCTCTTCCAGTGGCGGAACAATCGCCATAGCAATCCAGGCGGCCGCTATGGGGCACAGGGGGGCCCGGCAGCCAGCACATCCCCCTGATACCGTGCAGGCCGCCTGGGTTGCTATGGCATCTCAGGCTGCTGGCTGTCACTGCCGGCTGTGAGGAGGAACGCGCCGCTATTCACATCACTCACAACCTGTCAGTGATGTGTGACCTCTTCATTGATATTTTGTGGCTTATCACCCGTAAGGTACGCCCCTTTTTCTTCTTAACACATATACGTTCCCCCTTGACACTCGAAATGTCCCTCATCTTCATGGTTGACTCTGATTACACGATTAACTGCTCATGATGGTAAAGCGATTTCCTGCATTATCCGCTGTCTTAGCAGTTATATTTTGTTTGTTAACTTGATTGTTAAAGTTAGTTACTACTAATGTCATAGTCATTGATCTTTCTTCTATTCCGACAATATAGTATTCTGACACTGCTTTAAAATGTTATCGTTACCATGCATTGGATCTCCATTTTACTGCCATATTTGTCCTTGCTTCTGTATAAAACCTTAATAAATATTACATGCGGGAAAATAAAGAAAAGATTGTGTCTTTTAAGGAGAACTATGAGGCGAGTGATTTTCACTCAACCTCACGATCATGTCCCTGCAGAGAGCCGTGACTGCTCCCTGCAGGGATTCCCCTCCTCCTCTCTCCGATCCTCCAGTGCTGACTGGCGGAACGGACGGGGGAGGGGGCGGGTACAGTTAGCTCTGTCTCTAGATAGGCAGAGCCAGCTGTCATTCATGCAGCTGGGTGAATTTCGACAGTAATGTCGGGATCCGTCCAGGCTGCGGCGTCTCAGTATATAGCGAGCTACAGCTCGCGGTATACTGAGCCGCCGCAGACGGGACGGATCCCGACATTACTGTCGAAATTCACCCAGCTGCATGACAGCTTTGGGTGACGGGAGGACGCTAGTTTATGTCCTCCTGTGATCCTTAGGAGAACTCTGGGGAAAAACACTTACCCCATAGTTCTCCTTTATTTGTCCAGTTTTGCAGGTTACTGCTATTTGCATATTGTCATTACTCAATGATCATCAATTAACCTAACCTTATGAATAAGAAAAAAAACACATAATCAACAAAATCTTTATGTGATATTTATTGTGGGGCAAACACATTTCTGTAGAATTTAGAACGAATGACGGAGGCATCTGAAGGAGCCAATTCTGGGGCTTGAGGCTCCCCACTCGCTGTATCTCTTGTATTCTCCGGGTCTCAGGTAATACTGACGTCCCCTGTAGTTGGGCTCCTCATAGAACATCCAGAAGCCTTCATGGACATGGGCAGAGTGGATGTCATTGTAGCGGAATCTCTCATAGACATTAGTACAATCCTCAGTGAACTCCATCATCTGACCTCTGAAGTCTTCTTTCTCATAGATCCTGATTCTGAAGGAACCTTGATGCTATAAATAGAAAACAATGACAAATGGTCATTTATGTGACATTGACCTCAACATTTATATTGGTACACTGACCAAAACCAATGAGGAAAGGTTCAACTGCACATGAAAATGTCATTACCCCTGCAGGAAGCTCTCCAGTTCCCTTTACAATGTGATCACAGGGCAGGATTTAGCCTCTTTGGAGCGCTAGGCATTCCTCCCTCCACTTTAACTTTCACTTGAATCCGCTTTCTATCACCGCAAGTTCCTTTCTTACCCCTTTGCTGCTTTTCATAGCTGTCTCTGTCGGTGGTCATTGACCTCAACAATCATCTCAGGAAAGCTTGCACCGGACAGTGTTGCTGGAAGTCCTGCATGGACATTACTAGGGGGATACCTTTTGTCTTAAAACATCAACAAAAAGGTCTGCAATGGCAGGGTTGAGTCAGCAGCCGTTTTTAGAGAGCCGCCATTTTTCATTAGGGTTTTCTACAGGAATGGGACACAAGAGATAATTTTTTAACAGGGTTATCTACAAAAGGGTGAAGAGTTTGAGGAAGGCAGGAGAAGTGAACAATCTAGGACAACATAGCTGAACTTGAAAGTGAGCTGAATTGAAAAATTTTTCCAAATCAACTATGTTGTCCTAGATTGTTCACTTCTCCAAACTCTTCACCCTTTTGTGAATATCCCTGTTAGACTTGTGTCAACCTTCAGCCCATGGCCAGTGCTCAGTTTGTAGGTTGAAACAAGGGAACACAAATGTAAAAGAGGGTTTTAAAAATACATATTATTGTTCCCTAAAAAAGGCTATGAAAAAGGAGGAGAGTGTTGGAAGCTGCCAACCATCTTTTCTCTTCCACGATCTCTAAATATTTTGTGGGCCAACTTGTGCCTAAGAAGAAAGTAGGTCCGTGGTTACTAGAGTTTACCGCACTGTACGCATGAGCACTGCTTGTTGCCTTTTGGAAAAACCTGACTGGCCATAAACCAATGTAAAAATAGCCAGTACCTCATCATATCTTATTACCTGGGGGCTCAGACGACAAGATCTAATGGAGTCATTGTAGCCCATCCATTGCTGGAAGTCGGGATACTCTCCTCTATGGAGGAAGTACTGGTGTCCTCTGTAGCTGGGTTGCTCATACAGGATCCAGTTTCCACTTTCTACACGGATGGAGTTGCAGCGTCTGAAGTATGAGGTCAGGTCGGAACATTCAGAGCTACACTCGTAGGAGCGACCCTGGAAGTTCTTGTCCTCGTAGAAGATGATCTATGAAATGGAAATAGAAACATTTGTTTTTGTGCACAGATAAATCAATGCTTCTCTTTCTTAGTCCTTCATGTGTACAATAATGAAATCAATTACAATGTAAGATATAGTTATTGCCAGCTTTGCTGCTCTCTTGTGAGAGAGGAGTTTCTAAATTCCACTCTCTGGTCATCAATATCTCATTCCTTCCCTCTGTTCTAGTGCTGCAGTCTCCATCAGTCTCTTTGGCATTTAACACTTCCAGAAGTCTTGGATGCCAGTGGTCCCCACCATGTGCTGTGGTTCTCTGTTCCATAGCCTATGTCAGTGATGGCGAACCTTGGCACTCCAGCGGTTTTGGAACTACAAGTCCCATGAGGCATTGCAAGGCTCTGACAGCCACAGACATAACTCCCAGAGGCAGATGCATGTTGGGATTTGTAGTTTTGCCACAGCTGGAGTGCTAAGGTTCGCCACCACTGGCCTATGTCATTACAGGACACAACATGTGACACAGGGGTTAGAGGATAGAACTATGGTGTGCAGCAGGGGACACAGGCATCTGACCCTCCTAGAAGTGTTAAATGTAGTAGAGACTGAAGAAGACTGCAGGGCTGGAATGAAGGGAGGTATGGTGGACTGGCCATCAGAGAGGTGAGTATGAAAGCTTTCCATCCGCAGGGACCTTTGACTGGGATTTCCTTTAAACTGACAAGGCCACATGCCGGGTAAGCTATCTGCTTATTGGTTATTGAATGCCATCAATGGAGATCTGTTTGGCACAAGGTGGTCAGTGCTCAAAGGGCTTTGTGGTATAGGTAAGCACAACCGGAATGTTATTAAAGAGTCTCTTTTGCTAAAAAAAAAATTCCCTACAAAGAAGATAGTTAATAGTCAATTTTAGACCACTCACACTGCCAATCTCTGCTGTCCTGAAGAGAACCAGCCCTTGAAGAATCTTCTTCAGAATCTGATATTTCTGGGAGTGTCAGATGTGCTTGGTAATAATAATTCAATATGCATTACTATGTTATCTTAAAGAGTAGGTAAGCCCAAATCTATTTTGCAGTGTGTTTGGGACCATGTCTCACTGTATACAGTTCTCTACAGCAGATCGTTATTTTTTGATCTGTTGCAAAGTTTCCTACCTGGAGATCCTGCCATTACCAGCACTTCCTGTTGCAGGCTGACAACACTTAGCCCCTGCCTTGAAATTAGCCGTGTGAGTTCCTTCAGTTGGCTGTTGGGCTGTTTATCTGATACACCTGACCGGCAGCACAATGGTCAACCAAAGGAGTGCACACAGCAGACTGACCACATTAAAGAGCAATTCCACTTTTGTTGAGGAAAAAATTGATCCTCTTTGGGTGATCTGTGTACATTGCAGGGATATTAAGCAACTTTGTTGCAGTTTCCAATCTGTTTCTGTTCAGAAGAAAACGCTTTTTGTTGCAGCGTGTCTTTTCCAAACTGATCCCTGAATTGGAGGATCTGGATTCCTTATAATCAGCTGTTGGACTTCCTGTGTTATGAGGAAAGGTGCAGTGTCGGCATTCCCTTTAGTAGTATTTAACCCTTAGGCAGTATCTTGCCAAAAAGAAAATGCTATTGCAAGCGAGGCCACAAATTATACCTGCATCTTAGTGCAGACATCTGGTCAGCCAATCACAGCAGCAGGAAGTGACATTTCATGGTGTGTTCCGTACATCAACTGTGAATGGAACCCATCCAGGTCGCCATATTGCATTGAATTGTTTTGACAGATTTAGAACATTACACAGTTTTAAATGTAAAAGGAATTCTGAATAACATGAAATTACAAAATGGCTTGTGCAACACTTAAATATGTTATAATAATGGGGGTTTTTTAAAATATTTTTTTCATTTTTTTTTAAGGTGCAGTTACCCTTTAAGAGAGGAAACAATATAGAGTGAGACATGATGCCGAACATACTGATGAATAGATTTAGAGTTCACATACACAATAGGCAATGACAAGGTTATTTCCAAATCAATAACCTAGTGAAAAAAATGAAAAGTGACTCTGATCCATACACAGTGCCATGTCTATAAGGAATCATTCCCAGGCGGCATCTCACTGGGGGGGCGGGGCGGTAGGTGTGGGGGTGTTAGAGGGGTGGACAAAGGGTCCCAGGTTGCTATGAGCTCTGTCCAGCTTACTGCCAAGCTCACTGACGTCATTGGTTGCCAGGAGCTAAGTGGGACACTCTGGCTGGCGTCCTGCCAAGCTCTTGGCAACCAGTGATATTAGTGAGCTTG
>NW_017307031.1:768527-790254 GCF_000935625.1 Nanorana parkeri
GAAGTACTATCAGCAGCACCACCAACCCTCACCCCCCCCCGCCCTACTGCCTCAGGTGGCATATAGGGTAGAGGCGGCCCTGTCCATACAGGGTATGCAGAGCGGAAAGCCAATGTGGTTTCTCCTAGCATTTGCCATGTACCAAAACCTCACAAGCTTCCTGTGGTTAAAGGTTTGTTTCTTCTTGGTAAAGCAATCCTCATACGTCCTCCTTACCTTTCCCATTTTGCTCTTCTTGTCAGTGGCTTCTCGTTTGTCTGCGCTGGTACATGGCTGTGGGGAGAACGACCCTTATATACCCCGCACAGATCCTCACGTGTTAACGTGTAGACCAGTAATCAGGATGAATAGCTTTTTTCCCCTTTATTATATTGGGGATTGTTCAGTTTTTCTGTGTGAGGTTTTTTTTGCTTCCATCAGCACCCGAACGCATTACCTAGACTGGAACAAATCCTTTTCTGCAGCGGCCAGTCATGTGAAAGGGCTGAACTCTATAGGACTCAATCTCTATAGGTGTGCTTTATATAGGTACTTACAGCCGGTCACGAAATGTCTGTAGCAGTGAAAACACCAAATCTTATATAATTTACTGAGACAAAAGGGACTGCTGAAGGTACAAGTTTAGGTGTGAAAAAGAACCATCCCTACTTCTATTATTAGATTATTATAAGTGATGAGCGAATCTGCTTGGGTTCAGTTTACCGAGGGTCCAGCACATCATGTTAGGAATTTGGAAAATATGAAGTTAGCACGGAATCCCGCTAAAGTCTACAGGGGGGCAAATCCTACGTTCTGGCGATTTTTATGGCTGATAGGCAAGCAAACAAACATGGGGATGTGTTCCAATCGTTTTTCTTCTTAACAACAATCGGGAGAGCAACAATCCTTTAAATTGCAGATTTCGGGAATGCCTTAAAGCTGTGCATGGTGTTAAGGAAGAGTATGATACGCACAGTCTTAAGTCAACCTTTTTACAGTCACGGCACCCAGGGCCGTCCCTATCCTATATGCCGCCTGAGGCTATAGAGCGGGGGTAGTGGTGGCATTGATGATAGTGCTTCCCGGGGGGACATGTGGGATATGGGGTTTTGCTGATAGCGGTCATCCTGGGGGAAGACGGACATGGCTGTGATGAGACGGGCTTTGTGTTACAGCTGTGCTGTCAGTGGCTCTCTGTCTCAATGACGCCATCCATTGCCGGGAGCTCAGCTGGTCCCCAGTCAGAGTGTCCCGCTCAGCTTCCTGGCAACCAATGATGTCAGTGACCTGGGCAGGAAGGCGGACAAAGTGTTACAGGTTACTTAGAGCTCTTAGCAACCTGGGACGCTGTGGCCACCCCCCCACCAATAAGATGCCGCTTGAGGTGACCGCCATCCATCATCCAAAAAGGATCACCACGGCACCCAGAAGAAGTGAGAGGAGCTTTCTGATCTCACGGTATCTCTATGAATCTTAAATACAGAGGGAATGTTGTATTCCTACTGTTGGAGAATATATGAAGGAGTTTATTTATGTCAGAATTAAATCCCCACTCCAGGCACCTTCCATTTATAAGACCTTTCAACTGTGGCTCTTTTGATTGTGTTGCCCACTGTAAACCATGTTTGGCAAGGAGTCAGAAGTGTACCTTATTGTGCGTTTTTCTACAGCGGGTAGCACAATAAAAAAAAAAACAGCGGCAGAAGTAAAAAATTATGTAACAGTTGAATGGTCTACAAAAAGGTGCCCGGAGCTGGCATTTAACCTGACTTGCATTAATAATCAGTTCCTAAGCTCCAGAATAACAGTTGTGCCAAGATGCACCCAGGTATAATGATGTCATCAGTCTACAACAGGCAGAAGGAAATCATTCTCTTTAAAATGACTGCTGGGTAATATGTGTTACATGATTGGTGTGTTGGTGAATACCCTAATGATGATTAAAGTGATCATCTACCACTTGTATACACTTACCTAGTTACATAGTTACATAGTATTTGAGTTCAACCTTTGCGTGTCTGTGTGTGTGTTGTGTGTGCATGTGTGCATACGAGTCCCTGCGTGGTCTTAGTTTTTAAGAGTACCTGTATCCCTGTATGTTATGGTCTCGGAGGATGGTATCTAATTGATTTTTGAATGATTCAACACTCTCAGCTGATACCACTGCTTGTGGTAGAGAGTTTAAAAATGTAACCAATCTGACTGAAAAGAATCCCCTACGCCCTTTGTGGTTAAATATTTTCTCCACCAATTTTAGGTGGTGGCCTCTAGTCTTTGTTAGGGAGTTTAGAGTAAAAAGTTTATTTATTGTATTATTGGTATATGGATATTTATATATATAATATTTTATCCAGGTCCTCCTGTAATGTTATAATGTCTACGTTCGTGTCTATTACCCTCCCGATTTTAGAATCATCTGAAAACACAGAAACATGGCTATTTGCTATTTACAGGCTTGTCGTGTAAAACATGTCATTACCCTGATGAGTTTTTGGCTTCTGAAGGTAGTTTTTAGGCAGATCTCCATTATGTTACTATAGAATCTATTGTATGCAAACGCTTTTTAAATCTTCCCTGTACCATTCAGTGTAGGGTTCCGGTAGGTAATATGGCAAGAGGAGGAAAGATGATCTGTGAGAGACAGAATTTTACACTAACTCTTTTGGATAGATGGAGGCCACCATGAGAACTGTTAACCCAATAGCAATGAATGGGGCCATGTGCAGTAGGCTGGGATGTTTCTTTGAAGAGGTTGTGCGGCAATGGGCAGAACTGTATAGTTGCAACTCAAGGATTGGGGATGAAGGCAAGTATTTAAAGGAGAACTATGGGGTTAAGACTTTTCCCCATAGTTCTCCTTAGGGTAACGGGAGGACACAAACTAGCATCCTCCTGTCACCCTAGGCTCAGTATACCATGAGCTGTAGCTAGCCGTAAACTGAGACGCCGCAGTATACCGCGAGCTGCTGCTCACGGTATACTGAGACGCCGCAGCGGAAGCGGATCCCGACAATTATGCCGGGATCCGCCCAGCTGCATGACTGACAGCTGGCTCTGCCTATCTAGAGGCAGAGCCAGCTGTACCCGCCCCCTCCCCTGTCCGTTCCGCCAGTCAGCGCTGGCGGATCGTAGCGGGGAGGGGGAATCCAGCCCCTTCCCTGTCACGGCAGAGAGCCGTGACAGGATCGAGAAGTGAGGGAACACCGGTATGTGTTCGCTCACTTCGCGATCTACTGAGCCGACCTGTGACAGTCTCATTGTCACAGGTCGGCTAGAACTATGAGGTGAGTGAAAAGCACCCCCCCTCATAGTTCTCCTTTAACCAGGCAGACTCGGGTAGGGGCAACTTTACTAAAACTGAAGTCCTCTTTTAGGATTAAAGGTGTGTTGATGGCACTCATATTCTATGCGATGCCAGCTGAGAGCTATTACAGCCCCCTTACTGACAAAATCTGCTCCAGTATGGGGTGCTATGGTAATACCGTCATCATTCCTCATTGTAAGAGCCACACAATTGAATTGTAAGCATGTGTTCCCACTTCCCTACCAGCCTTGCTGTGTTTTGTTTCACTTTCATAGTTTGTCTTGTAGAGTATTACACCCAGAGATTATCTGTATGACATCATCTGCCAGTCATTCTGTTGAGGGGCCTCCAGAGTCCTGTGCCAGGGGTTGATACAGAGAGCCGTGTCTGTTATGTCAGATGGCTTTCCCCTGCTGGGGAATCGATGTTTACTAGAAAAGGTTGTGTGTCTGGTTTTAGGAGCCCGGGCCTGGAACCCTAGTCTATATATTATCCAGCAATAAAAGAAAGGCTGATTGCTATTCATCACACACACACACACCTTACATTTTAAATTAGCCTATACAAATTAATAAGTTACCTTATTGCACTACACCCTTATGTGTGTACTGACACGTGTGCAGCAATGCAACAGACTGCAACAGGACGCATGGGCCCATTGATGCTCTAAACAAGCTTCTTGTCCTTCACAGTGCTTTAGTGGAAAGGTATTTTTGGCCTGTGTCACCCTAAGCTTCCTAACTGTGTTAGTTGTCTTTCTCACCATGACCCACATCATAGAATCAAGGGATACGTGACTTATCCCAGCATATCTAAACCATGGATCTTCAAGATCTTGCTAGAGGTTTCTTGGGCAGTGGCAAATGTATTTCCTGACTGGTGGTGTCTACATAACAAAAACCTTCAGAGGCAGGGAATGGGAACAATGGCGTCACAACGATGTCGTCTTAGGTATCCTTAATCAGCAGACCCAGAGAATGGGAACAATGGAGTCACTCCTATGTTCTCTTAGGTAAGTGTCCTTACTCATCAGAGCCAGAGCATGGGAACAATAGAGTCACTCATATGTTATCTCAGGTAAGTGTCGTTATTCAGCAGAGCCAGAGCATGGGAACAATGGAGTCACTCCTATGTTATCTCAGGTAAGTGTCCTTACTCATCAGAGCCAGAGCATGGGAACAATAGAGTCATTCATATGTTATCTCAGGTAAGTGTCCTTACTCATCAGAGCCAGAGAATGGGAACAATGGAGTCACTCATATGTTCTCTTAGGTAAGTGTCCTTACTCATCAGAGCCAGAGCATGGGAACAATGGAGTCACTCCTATGTTCTCTTAGGTAAGTATCCTTACTCAGTAGAGCCAGAGAATGGGAACAAAAGAGTCACTCCTATGTTATCTTAGGTAAGTATCCTTACTCAGCAGAGCCAGAGAATGGGAACAATGGAGTCACTCTCCTATGTTATCTTAGGTAAGTGTCCTTACTCATCAGAGCCAGAGCATGGGAACAATGGAGTCGCTCATATGTTCTCTTAGGTAAGTATCCTTATTCAGTAGAGCCAGAGAATGGGAACAATGGAGTCACTCCTATGTTATCTTAGGTAAGTAGCCCTACTCAGCAGAGCCAGAGAATGGTAACAATTGAGTAACTCATATGTTCTCTTAGGTAAGTATCCCTACTCAGCAGAGCCAGAGAATGGAAACAATGTAGTCACTCATATGTTATCTTAGGTAAGTATCCTTATTCAGTAGAGCCAGAGAATGGGAACAATGGAGTCACTACTATGTTATCTTAGGTAAGTATCCCTACTCAGCAGAGCCAGAGAATGGGAACAATGGAGTCACTCATATGTTCTCTTAGGTAAGTATCCTTTTTCAGTAGAGCCAGAGAATGGGAACAATGGAGTCACTCATATGTTATCTTAGGTAAGTATCCTTACTCAGCAGAGCCAGAGAATGGGAACAATGGAGTCACTCATATGTTCTCTTAGGTAAGTATCCCTACTCAGCAGAGCCAGAGAATGGGAACAATGTAGTCACTCATATGTTCTCTTCTGTAAGTATCCCTACTCAGCAGAGCCAGGAAACGGTAACAATGGAGTCACTCCTATGTTCTCTTACATAGATAACCTTACTAATCAGAGCCAGAGAATAGGAACAAAAGAGTCACTCCTACATTCTCTTAGGTAAGTATCCTTACTCAGCAGAGCCAGGGAATGGGAACAATGGAGTCACTCCTATGTTCTCTGACATAAGTAACCACTGAATAAAACCAATGACCTTTTTAGTTGTCTGTGAAAAGGTCATTCATCCCTTTGCCCCCATGTAGAGTGCACTTTGTCAAATGCCACTGAAGTAAGCGGGGGGGGGGATTTATCCACTGGCCACCAATATCATGTATAACTTTCACTGTCAATGTTTCCTTTTCTGGTCAATATTTTTATTATTCATTTCATTTTGTGATTATTATTGAAAACAATGGTCATATAGTAGATCAGAGGGGGGTTGAAAAATTATATCTGCTCTTGGTGTCATATAGACTAGTTTTGCCACAGTCTTTGTTCTCCTTTTTATCTCTTACTTATAATTTCTAAAGATATGATTTTTATCAGGGTTCCCTATAACCTTAAGATTAGTTCACGGGTTCCTCTGGGGTAAACAGTTTGGAAAAGGCAAAAAAATGGCTAATAATCAAAACTGCTGTATACAATTTAGAGTACGGCCTCTTTCAGTCTAGTGGATTGTGGTAACACATGGCTGTATACAGCATAGTTTTAGTCCTGACTATATATGTGGCACCCTAACACACAAACACACCCTGACACCACACACCACATGGCACCAAAAGGGGCAATGTGTGCTGAGGTATGCTGTGCTGCAGAAAAATGCAGCACGGCCCATACTTTATAATAAAGTTTTGCTACAATGGTTAGTTTTTTAAAAATAAGTGATATATCATTTTTTAACTATTTATTGATTTCTTTCCTGAGTTTACAAAGTGACAACATATTGTACAGCGCTTTCCGCAGCATATAGAGACTCTCACATAATGATCTGAGCTTACACTCTAATTTCCCACCCCTTTTATACAAGCACAGGCCACATAAAAGTGGTGGAGACGTGTTCTCTGGAGTGACCAATCACGCTTCTCTGTCTGGCAATCCGATGGGCGTGTCTGGGTTTGGCGGTTGGGCTAAGGGGTTGGGCTTGGCCCCTTAGTTCCAATGAAGGGAACTCTTAAGACATCAGCACACCAAGACATTTTGGACAATTTCATGCTCCCAACTTTGTGGGAGGAGTTTGGGGACGGCCCCTTCCTGTTTCAACATGACTGCGCACCAGTGCACAAAGCAAGGCCCATAAAGACATGTATGGGGGAGTTTGGGGTGGAGGAACGTGACTGGCCGCACAGAGTCCTGACCTCAACCCCATAGAACACCTTTGGGATGAATTAGAGCTGAGACTGCGAGCCCCTCCTCCAACATCAGTACCGGACCTCACAAATGGTCCAACATTCCCATAGACACACTCCTAAACTTTGTGGACGCCTTCCCAGAAGAGTTGGAGCTGTTATAGCGGCAAAGGGCGGAGCCACCCCAATATTGAACCCTACGGACTAAGACTGGTATGTCATTAGAGGGCGGAGCCAACCCAATATTGAACCCTATGGACTAAGACTGGGATGCCATTAAAGTTCATGTGCATGTAAAGGCCGGTGTCCCAATACTTTTGGTAATCTAGTGTATACCTATCATAAGATCTCCATCTGCAGCTATGTGTCCGAGAAATCAGGTCTGCCAATGTAATTCTGGAATGAGTTTTTCTAACATTGTACAATCTGTATGTTGACAATTCAATAAATACACATTATATCTTTTAGTATTGTGTAAATTTTATACTACTGTTGGCTGATCTGCCATATGCATTACCCATATTTTCTTGACATCCTTATGACTTTGTCAACACTGTCATTATTTGTTTTTGTGATGTTCCTTTTTGTTAAAACTAATAAAAATTTTATATTTACCAATTGCTCCTCTACCTGATAGTGAGCGACACTGCGAGAATAGTAGTTTTTGTTAGACTTGTGCGCCGTCAAAAAATTTGTTTCGTTTCGTTCCGTTTCGGATTATCCGTTATTTCGTATTTCGGAATTCGTGTCCGAAACTCAATTCGGATTCGTACGAAATACGAATTTTCGTTAGTTTCGGCACATTTTCGTAACTTTACGAACATTCGTTATGATGAAGTTAAAAAGCAAAAATACCTTTAATAATATTGGAGTCGATGTGGTAGTTGTTTTTTTATCCGAAATACAAATTCCGTTAACGGATTCCGGATTCGAATTTCGTATTTTGGATTAAAAAAAAAACTACCATCAACTCCAATATAAATGTACTTTGCTTTTTAACTTCAATATAACGAATGTTCGTAACGGAACGAAAATACGTCAACGTGATTTCGTATTTCCTGCCTGTATTGTAATGCAACTCTCAGCAGCAAAAGAGAAAACCTCTGATTGGTCAACCAAACGAAATACGAATTCCGTTAGCGGATTCCGGATCCGAATTTCGTATTTCGGACATTAAAAAAAAAACTCAACGGAATTTCGTATTTCCTGCCTGTGTATTGTAATGCGACTCTCAGCAGCAGTGGATCCGTATTTCAGATTTAAAAAAAAATCTTGTCATGTTGTTCAACCTCATTTACAGGGGTAATATTAGTTCCTGTTTCAAAGAAATTCGGATCCGAAATTCGTTAACGGAATTTCGTAATTCGGATATAATTCGGAAACTGCAATTCGGATTTCGGATGCTTCCGAATTTACGAATGTTAGGAAAATTCGTACGAATTTCGATTCGTAACGAAACGAATCGCACATGTCTAGTTTTTGTCACTACAGACTAATACATGTGGAATATAATGCTTTCATTGTGCAGTAAGAACTCTCTAACGGAGAGTAGCATCTGACCAGTTTGTGTGCTTTGTATTTTTATTGTTGAATACATCACTAAATAAGTCTGACTAAACAGAGGGAAAAAAGATAATAGAAATAGAAGAAATCAAACACAAACATATATAGTTAAAAAGTCATTTTTTTAATCTGGTTTAGGGTAGGGGACATTCATTTTGCAATAATATTTATTTGAATAACTTTATTAGAAGTGATGGACCCGTCTGAAGGACCCAATTCTGGGGCTTGAGGCTCCCCAGTCGCTGTATCTCTTGTATTCTCCGGGTCTCAGGTAATACTGACGTCCCCTGTAGTTGGGCTCCTCGTAGAACATCCAGAAGCCTTCATGGACATGGGCAGAGTGGATGTCATTGTTGCGGAATCTCTCATAGACATTAGTACAATCCTCAGTGAACTCCATCATCTGACCTCGGAAGTCTTCTCTCAAATTCGGATTTCGGATGCTTCCGAATTTACGAATGTTAGGAAAATTCGTACGAATTTCGATTCGTAACGAAACGAATCGCACATGTCTAGTTTTTGTCACTACAGACTAATACATGTGGAATATAATGCTTTCATTGTGCAGTAAGAACTCTCTAACGGAGAGTAGCATCTGACCAGTTTGTGTGCTTTGTATTTTTATTGTTGAATACATCACTAAATAAGTCTGACTAAACAGAGGGAAAAAAGATAATAGAAATAGAAGAAATCAAACACAAACATATATAGTTAAAAAGTCATTTTTTTAATCTGGTTTAGGGTAGGGGACATTCATTTTGCAATAATATTTATTTGAATAACTTTATTAGAAGTGATGGACCCGTCTGAAGGACCCAATTCTGGGGCTTGAGGCTCCCCAGTCGCTGTATCTCTTGTATTCTCCGGGTCTCAGGTAATACTGACGTCCCCTGTAGTTGGGCTCCTCATAGAACATCCAGAAGCCTTCATGGACATGGGCAGAGTGGATGTCATGGTGGCGGAATCTCTCATAGACATTAGGACAATCCTCAGTGAAGTCCATCATCTGACCTCGGAAGTCTTCTCTCTCATAGATCCTGATTCTGAAGGAACCTTGGTGCTGTTAAAACAAATCATAGGAGCATACATTAAAGAAATGGATACTCCAAAATTATTCAAGTGGTCATCTAAGGAACTTCACACAAAGCTCCTTTTTAATTAATTTTCAACTCAGGCATAGGTTTATTTATTTATTTATGTACAATCTGTATGTATTTATTTTCAAGGGCTTGTGTTTCTCTCTGTGTTGCAAAACTGATATATTTGGATCAAGGGTATTAAGATGATCCTATTATTGAATATAGAAGAGACAGAGATGTGTTACCTGGGGGCTCAGACGACAAGATCTAATGGAGTCATTGTAGCCCATCCATTGCTGGAAGTCGGGATACTCTCCTCTATGGAGGAAGTACTGGTGTCCTCTGTAGTTGGGTTGCTCATACAAGATCCAATTTCCACTTTCCACACGGATGGAGTTGCAGCGTCTGAAGTATGAGGTCAGGTCGGGACATTCAGAGTTACACTCATAGGAGCGACCCTGGAAGTTCTTGTCCTCGTAGAAGATGATCTGTGAAGTGGAAACAGAACATTCAGGAAAGGAGAAGTAGGTATTATCTTCTTTGCGGGGGAACCTTACTAAGGAACTTAGGCTAAACTATAGTGGCTGCTGTTGCTGATTTTGTCTTCTGAAAAACCTAACTGCCTGGCTGTCATGCTGCTCTACTGGCTTTTGCGAACTCCGAGCACTTTCTCAGACCAGGTGTCAGTCACCAGAGAGCCTCCTGGTGGTACTGCGGAGCTTGAACCAGATCCTGCAGTTCCAGTGCTCACCTGCAGGTGTCTCCCAGCAATTAATCACCACCTGGTGCTGACCTGGGAGGATATTTAACCTCTCACTGCAGTGAGGTCTGTGCATCGGTATTGTTGCCATATCCTGTTGCCTGTATCCTGTTCCTGCCTTGTACCTGGACCTGACTCCTGATCCTTACCCCTGAGGCCCCCCGATCTGCGTCTCCTGGCTCCCCTCTTGTTGCCCTGCTCTCCAGGATATACCCAGCCCTGTTATCGCTGATATCTGATTTGTCGTTGTATATTGTTTATTTCTCATATGTTACATGCTGATGGTGTTGGAGTTGCATGTGTTTGTGGTGTTTTTCTAATAAGCTATAGTTCACAGGAATTGTTTGGTATCTGAAGTGTGGTCACATATTTGGTTCCCCTGTAGAACCTGCACATGGTGTCGGGACCCCTGTACAGTATTGTGACACAAGGAGATCTGACTCCAGGACAATGTTCTGGATCTGCAAGCTTGATACTGATCTGTGACTCCAGAATCCAGACGGAGCCAGGAAACGTGTATTCCTCAAAGGAGATCAGCATTGGTAGCCCCAAATTTCCTTCCCTGCAGGTTCCACAATTATTAAAATCTCACATAAGATTTATTATAGTAATGTAATTATAGAAGTTGTTTTTAACGATTTTAGATCTGCATCTCAAAATAATCCCTAGTGATCTAATCATGAAGTCCCTTGTTCAGGTACTTTCTCTCATTGATGGACAACTGTCTCACCGTCGTACTATTGCAAGGTCACCCTGTTACATGCACCTCTGATGGAGACAACAAGTGACCATGCCAATGCAGTTTGCACAGGTATGGTCCTCCATTGTTACTATCAGGAAGCTGGTTCAGAGCAATAATATGCATCCAACACTGAAGTTAGCGCATGTAGGGAGAAAGTGGCTTGAGGATAGTGAAGGAGATCAGAAGCACTGACATGGGGAAAGGATGAAGAAAGGAGGAGAACAAAAATGTATGAAAACAATAATATGAAATTATGAATTATGAAATATACACAATACTCAAAGCACACTAAGGGGGTTATTCCCTAAAGAGCCAATGGATCCAGCCAGGTAGCTCCAGGTGATCCTTCGGCTCTCTTCGGCCGCCTCTGTCCTGGCGCTGGTAATGACAGATTAGGATTCCCCAATGACCTGGGGATGCTGATCTGTCATTAAACAATAACAACTGGGCAGAGCCAGCCACTAGCTGTCACCGCTAGCTCCGCCCCATTGTTTTTTGTTTTTTTTCTTTAAAATATTTGTATTTTTAAAAAAATTTCCTATTTTTCATCATTCTTAAATCAATTTTTCAACGGTTTTTTTTCCCCCATTCTTTTCAATTCTTCTCTATTCTACTCAGTACCTCGGAGGGAGTGAGCAGAATAGCCGAGCCGAATGTCGCTCGGTGGAATTCGGCTATTCACTTACTGCCGTTCGGCCCCTATGAGAATAGGGGCGAGCAGCATCGAGTGAGCTGCAGGAGCTTCGGTCTTAGCCGATCCAGATGTTAGATCGGCTGAGTCGAAGCCTCTCTGCACTTTGGCTCAGCCGAACATGCAGAGCATGTTCGGCTGTCTGAAGGTAGCCGATGTATGCCTGATTTCAGCCGATGTACGGCTGAAATCAGCCGTACTGAACCGGAGTGAATAGCTGAACGTCGTTCGTCTCACATCACTTCGTCTGGGTTACTCACTCGGCTGCCTTCGGCAGCTTTGTGAATGACCCTGTAAATGTTATCCGGTTATGGTTACATCTGTTTAACGGTCCAGTATCAGTATTCATTCTTTCATTCAAAAGTAGTGATGATGGTGTCTTAAGCACTGGTACCTCAGGTCCTTGAGGTGGTACTGGAACCAAGTCTTCAGACTTAACTCATCAATATAACCCGTAGATGTCATTTAGAGACCCATACTTACAATATTGCCCTGTTCAGGAATTGACTGACAATTGTCTCCCAGTTGTACTATCGTGTTGTCACCCTCTTACATGCACCTCCGATGGAAACTACAAGTGGCCCTGCCAATGCAGTTTGCACAGGTATGGTTCACCATTTTTACCATCAGAAACATTCCGCCACCAGAGTGGAATGGGGGTAGCCCCACTGCAAGGGTTATGTTTTACAAATCCCGAAGTTCCTCTCTAATTCATCAATATAACCCATAGTTGTTATTAGAGACCTGAACTTGCAATGCTCATATGAACAAATGTTCACCATGAAGGGCAATAAATGCCCAATTTTATTCATTATGGTTTCAATGGCTTACATGTCATACAGTTCTATCAGATTGCCATTTCTTGACCTAGAATATATAACCGCTTAGATTTGCAACTGAATTTCTTTTTAACAACTAAAGGATTAAATCGATTATAATCAATAATAATGAGAAAAATTGGCAGCTATTCTCAATATCGATTTAGTTGGGGGGAGGAAGAGAGAGAGAGAGTTTTTTTTTTAATACAACCATTCGATTAATTGAAAAAATAATCGGGCAACTAATCGATTATGAAAATAATCGTTAGCTGCAGCCCCAATTCTCTGTTCAAACAGAAAAGAGCAAACGCATGATCACTATCCCAGACTTAAACCTCTGCCTATGCAATAAGTTCTAAATGTCTACTGATCTACATCTTTGTATCTCGTGTTGCTCTACATTGCTGACAATTATTCTACAATTTATAATATTGTGCATTACTGCATGAACGATTGCCTTCACCTAGAAAACGTTCTTAAAGAACAATTGAATGATAAAGCAGTGATGAGGAAATCACGATCTAATACAATGATCCAATCACACAAATCGGGAATCCAGACATTCATTTTATGCATCGTATTATTCGGCATGCAAGTATCAGACCAAAAACAAAAATAGTAACAATTTGCTAATCTGGAAACTGATCATTATTCCCAGATTCTTCTTACCTTTCCCATTTTGCTCAGCTGATCGGTGTTCTCCTGTTAGTCTGAACTGGTATACGGCTGGGTAGACGCGGTCTTTATATACCCGGCACAGGTGCTCACGTGGTGACGTTTTGCTCAATAATCACAATGAATTGCTTTTTTTCCCCCTTTACTATGTTGGATTGTTCAGTGTTTCTGTGTGACTATTGTTTGTATCTTTTTTGCTTGCCTCA
Organism: Nanorana parkeri; assembly: GCF_000935625.1. Taxonomy (NCBI): domain Eukaryota; kingdom Metazoa; phylum Chordata; class Amphibia; order Anura; family Dicroglossidae; genus Nanorana; species Nanorana parkeri. The sequence continues at coordinate 781,755 of NW_017307031.1, forward strand.
TATGGTTTACCTAGACTGCCCAACACACACAATCCTTTTCTGCTACACTCGGTCACATGATGAGGCTAGAGTCTGAATAAATGTGCGTTTTGTGTATGTAGTCCCAGCGTACCACTCATTTCTATTTAAACCATACAAAGGGGGCAGAGGAAGACATCATTGCTTGTTTAGGGAACTAGAAAATTCTACTTTTTTACTTAGCTGTTTTTTCTTTTTCTAAAGCTGAACTCCACAGAGATATAAAAGACACAAATTAGTGCAGCTCTGTGGTAATTAATACTAGGGATGCAGATACCGAGTATAACACTGGGTTCACACCTAGGCGTATTGCAAAAGCGCGTTTGTCGCGCGACCGCCGCGCGGTTTTTTTACCGCGACCGTCGCGCGATTCCGAAGGCTACTTGGCTGTATTCCAATGGAAAACGCCCTACAAAACGGCCCAAAGTAGTACCTGTACCTTTTCAGGCGTGGGCCGTTTTGTAGCGCGTTCGGGACGGGCGGAAATACGCCAAGGTAGGAACGAGACCATTGACTCCAATGCAATTTATATTTTTGAGCGTTTTGTAGAGCGTTCTTCGAGCGTATAACGCGCTACAAAACGTTCAGGTGTGAACGAGGGCTTAGGGTGAGTACTCGCAGTGGCGTCACAAGGGGGGTGCGGCTCGCATTCGGGTGACACCATTGGAGGGGTGACACCAAAATGACTCACAGTCATTTTGGTGTCACCACCTCTGAAAAGTCGGGCGCTCGGTCATGGACCGAATGCCCGACAGTATCAGGAGGGAGGAGGGGACCCGGCGGCATACCTTATCCGCCGGGTGACTGTACCCTCCTCTCTCTGCCGGCGTCCATCACCAAGATGGGCGCCGGCAGGTATCAGAATACTGCCGCGCGTGCACGATGACATCATCGTGCACGCGCGTGGTGACGTCACGCGCATGCGCAGTGACGTCTTGGCGGGGTGAACTCGGTTACCGCTCCGGGTGTCACCCAGCCTCAGGACGCCCCTGAGTACTCGTACTTGCATGTATGCACAGGCGCATTTGGGAAGTAAGTAGTATTAGCTAAAACCACTACACCCTTGGTTCTCAACTGGGTGGTTCGTGACCCAAAAGTGGGTCGCGACCCCATGTTCAGTGGAACATGTTTGTTTTGTTTTGCTTGACCCATGTTCAGTGGGTCACCGCGTGACTTCTACTTTTCTAGGTGAAAAGCTCATCCGCCTCGCCCTAACGCAGCACTGTCAGGTCTTGCGCCAAACAGCCATTCAAAATATGCTGGCCGGTGCCGAGTGTTAGCTTGAGGTGGGATGGGCTGGGGCTATGGCCATGAGGGAGCTACATCTATACTTACAGCTCCCTCACGTGTCCTATAGAGGTACCTGGACCAGAGTGATGTCACATTCTGGCTACCTACAAGGCACGCAAAGGGAGCTGTACAAGCAATGCACATATGGATGAAGCTCCATCACAGTACAGCAGCCCACACTGGACCCCAGGATGAGGATCAACTCCAGTTCTCGTAAGGTATGGAGTCACATTCAATGTCATAATTCTGTTTCTGCTGTTTAATTTTTTTTATCTCTTTGTAATGGATGGCTGCTTCCGAAAAGTTACATTTTTAATTGGAAGATCCTAGGAAAATCCAAATTTTACTCAGAAACAAAGTGAATAAGTTGGAGAAGTGATGCTGTCCTCTCCCTCACTCCGTATAGCACTGCCAGAGGGTCAGCACTTCAGAACAGCCTGCGTGGTAAACTGAATGCCTGATTATAATTAAAATATACACTGCAAGAATAACATATTTTCCCACTGTGGAGAAAATATTCAGATAAAACAAAACCCCATAACACTGGAACTATTTGTTGTTCTAAAAAAATAAAGATAATTGTGTCTATGTAGTCATCATGCCGAAAGTCAATAATTATGTAATTGAGGCTGCAACTGTGACCTAATGCGTGTGGAATAGAGTACATTTATTTTTGTAGAAAATGTCTGCAGAGTCAATAGCTACAGACCTCCAAACTTCGTGTGGCCCTCAGATTGGCACAACAACAGTGCGTAGAGAGCTTCATGGAATGGGTTTCCATGGCCGAGCAGCTGCATCCAAGCCTTACATCACCAAGTGCAATGCAAAGCGCGGGATGCCGTGGTGTAAAGCGCGGCGCCACTGGACTCTAGAGAAGTGGAGACGTGTTCTCTGGAGGGACCAATCACGCTTCTCTGTCTGGCAATCCGATGGGCGTGTCTGGGTTTGGCGGTTGCCAGGGGAACGGTACTTGCCTTACTGCATTGTGCCAAGTGTAAAGTTTGGTGGAGGGGGGATTATGGTGTGGGGTTGTTTTTCAGGGGTTGGGCTTGGCCCCTTAGTTCCAGTGAAGGGAACTCTTAAGGCATCAGCACACCAAGACATTTTGGACAATTTCATGCTCCCAACTTTGTGGGAACAGTTTGGGGACAGCCCCTTCCTGTTCCAACATGACTGCGCACCAGTGCACAAAGCAAGGTCCATAAAGACATGGATGGGGGAGTTTGGGGTGGAGGAACTTGACTGGCCTGCAAACCGATAGAACACCTTTGGGATGAATTAGAGCGGAGACTGCGAGCCCGGCCTTCTCGTCCAACATCAGTACCTGACCTCACAAATGGTCCAACATTCCCATAGACACACTCCTAAACCTTAAGGACGCCTTCCCAGAAGAGTTGAAGCTGTTATAGCGGCAAAGGGTGGAGCCAACCCAATACTGAACCCTACGGACTAAGACTGGGATGCCATTTAAGTTCATGTGCATGTAAAGGTGTCCCAATACTTTTGGTAATCTAGTGTATACCTACCATAAGATCTCCATCTGCAGCTATGTGTCCGAGAAATCAGGTCTGCCAATGTAATTCTGGAATGAGTTTTTCTAACATTGTACAATCTGTATGTTGACAATTCAATAAATACACACTAAGACTGGGATGCCATTAAAGTTCATGTGCGTGTAAAGGCCGGCGTCCCAATACTTTTGGTAATATAGTGTATCTCTATTCGGTGTTGTGCGTCAAACATTAAAAGTGCAATAAATAGTGATGTGTCCTTCGTGCAAACAATATAAAGTGAAAGATAGGAAGTCCTTGTGACGGACCCCCGTACTCAGGATGAGTATGTCCGCCGCTGTCTTCTTCCTTGCTGAGGAGATATTGGAACCCGCTGATCTGTAGCTCCCAGTTTCCCCAGTCACTAGACAAGGCTTGAGTGTAGGTGAAACAAACTCTCCTTTATTGAACAACTGCACAAACTTTTATACAGAAAGTGATCAGATCAGATTATAATCCCATCACATCCCCCTCCCCAGAAATCGTGTCTTCACGACACCACAGGTGTCCACCTGCTAACAAACTCCAGACAGCCATAGCAAAGCCTGGCCAGAATGTCATTGTTCTGAGCTCCCTCAGAGAACAATGTGAGATAACGAGGGATGGTGCTGATAGTCTTTCCATAACCAGGTCACACAGCATAACGCACTCAAACATAACTCAACCCCAATACACATTTAACTTATAAACTCATCACCGTGTCGTCACAGTCCTTATGTGAAGAAATCCTCTATTCACTCCTATGTGCAGTTTTCTTTCTTCATTTATATCAAACACCGTGTTTTTCCTTGATGGAAAATGACCTGTGCTTCCAATAAATCTCCACCGTGTTAAACCACCATATATCCACGCTCACCAACTGTAATTGGCCACCTTATTACAGATGAGCCAAAAGCGCTTGTTCACCAAACTCCTTTCACCACTTTACGATCTTCACCTATTGTATAATAGCTGCCATAGAATGGATTGGCGTAATAGATGTATTTGTGATAAATTCCCCATTGACAAATTAAGTAATAGTGACACCCAGTGGCCAATCAATGGTAATGCGCCGAGTGTTTAAAAGAAAGTAGAGAAATGTGACGCCTGTGTACGCCGTACCCAAAGAGGAAGTCTATGGGGTCTATTCACTAAGCTGCTGTAGGCATCCGAGTGAATGGCCGACCTAAAGCGAAGTGAGCCGAACGCTGTTCGGCTATTCACTTCAGGCTGGTGCGGCTGATTTCAGTACATTGGCTGAAATCAGCCGTACATCATGTTTTGTTTTGCAAACTTGATGTTATAATCCACTGAGTGGATATGGTCAGTGAAAGCCTGTAACTCTTGTTTGTGAATCTTAACCCAAGTGGATTGAGAAAGCTGGTCGGATGTCCAGTGAAACGTCTTCCAGAAAAATACAGCGAGTCCAGTTGCCTTGACTTATTTTTTTACAGATATACCATGTGACCTGGATGAATGAGAACCTTCACAGACTGACTGGCGAGGGTTAATCATCCGGTATCTTGCTGGCTGCTGCACTGGTCTAGTCAGCTGTGGCTTAATTAATCTAACCACACACCTCCTGCTCTGGTATTGGACTTGTTGCTGGTGGCATCCTATTTAAGCATCATCAGCCTGTTCCCCAGTGCTTGTGATAGTTCTGGCTATACAAGCCGTGCTCTGTCCCTGCAAATCCTGTGTCTGCAAACCTTGCATGTCTTCGGTTCTGACTTTGGCCTGTCCTTGGATTATGCGTTGCTTTCTGCCAGCCCTGACCTCAGCTTATGCCCAGATTACCCTTGCCAGCCACCAGCCTTTGACCTCAGCTCATCCCTGATTACTCTCTGGTAGTGTCTTTCTACTTCGGTCCGTACCTCGGTTCAGCACCTCTGGCCAGCCTGTGACATCACCTGATCAGAACATATAGTTTAAGTCCACGTCACTATTTGTTCTGACAGCGTGCGTCCACAGCTGTTCCTGCCAATGTTTTACAAAAGCGTATGATCGTATTTGTATGCACGTATTGTGGCATTGCGTGGCAATACCACGGCATTAGGTGGCCTCAAAGTCACCCAGGATTCTCAGCCAGAGGGGCTGAGTGGCTCCAGGAAGAAAGTATTCGTACCAGGAAAGAGCTGCCTTTTCAGTCCTTTCCGGGTTTTCTGGATCATAGTTGGGATCCTGGAGCCAGGAGATTACTTAGAGCTTTGGGTGGCACAAAAACTCCACTCCTGGGTCCATGGGTTAGTAGCGATCAGCACCTAATGGTGCCCCTGTGTACAACCCTCTTGAAGAGGTTGCTGGGATGTGTTCAGGGCCGCCGTGGGAGACAGGAGAACTCCACCCAGGAGTCAGAGTGGAGGCCAGTGCCACAGGGAGCTGCGGGTTCGTGAAACCTATTGTGCGGGTTGGCACGTTACTGAGGTTGTCTGGAGGAAACAGACATGACTGAGGTAGCATAGATGTCCCCATTCTTTTCACTACAAGCCCCCAAGACCACCCACCACCCGTCCTTGTAAGTAATAACTAGACCACACTCCAAATTGGTATAAAATGGCCTTGGCAGCCGTTTATTAACAACTTTGATATATAAAACATACTATATAAACAATAATCAGAATTACCTGAACAAAGTTGCAGGTCTTTGAAGGCCACACCTTTTATCCGTTACTTGCGGCAGTACTACAACCTGTTAGGCCCCTAGCCGCAACACACCGCCTCGGGGACAACCACCAACTGACCGCGTACACTCCAAATATCAATAGATGCATAGAGGACCCATACCAAGACAGGTCCCCAAACCTTAACCACCAGCACCTATTATTTGATGGCCTCCAAAGACCCCAACCGCATAACTACCCAGACTAACACCAAAATTCCTTGGGCGGACGGGAGGTAAGTTCACTCTACCTCAGACAATCTCCAACTGCTGCCGAGAAGACCCTCCTCCTCAGACCACCTTTCAAGCCCCACCTCACCTTTTGACCTGTCCAATCAGGTAAGTGACCATGTCCTCAAGACCGAACCCTCGTTAACCCTTTTAGCTTGTCTCCCCTATACACCTTGTCATGTATGCCCTGCGCTTATTTATTTATTTTTCGCTTCGGGCCTTCCTGTGGCCTTAAAGATTGAGGCCCGGAGCAGCAAGAGAAAACTGTTACATGACTGGGACACTGTGAGTGTGAGGGACAAATGGAGGATTGGTGAGCTCATATATGTTATATGCTGCAGCAAGCTATTTTATGTTTGACTTCCTTAAGCCCTCGTTCACACCTGAACGTTTTGTAGCGCGTTCTACGCTCGACGAACGCTCTACAAAACGCTCAAAAATATAAATCCCATTGTGTTCAATGGTCTCGTTCCCACCTTGGCGTATTTCCGCCCGTCCCTAACGCGCTACAAAACGGCCCACGCCTGAAAAGGTACTGGGCCGTTTTGTTGCGCGTTTCCATTGGGATACAGCCAAGTAGCCTTCGGAAACCCGTGACGGTCGTGCGACTTTTTTACCGCGAAACACGGTAAAAAAACGCGCAACGGTCGCGCATATGCAATACGTCTAGGTATGAGCGAGACCTTACTGTCTGCCTTTTGAAAGAAAAATAAAGACTTTTGGTTAACGGAAAAACGTTGTGTGAGTGCTCTGTGTGCCGCCAACATTACAGTACATAAGAGGTCAAATGGCACATCATATGGTGAGTAGCACAAATATTTGTCTTTTGACAGAGTTGGAACAATGATAGATATGAATTGATAATCATTGATGGCAGTGATCACCACACTACGCAATGGACATATGGAGAAATATTTGAGACAAAAGGAGAGTATAAAAGTGATCCTCCATCCTGTTTATCCCTGTGGTCCCACTGCATCTTTCCAGGAGCGGGGAGACCGGTAGAACTCCAGTTCCTGAAACGGATCCATACTGATCCCAAAACTTCTCAGTAGGTAAGAGCAAAGCAGACCTGACAATTGCTATATAGATGTATATATGGAAATGGTATTATTAATGTATCATAACTGACAAATGACCATATGAGAAATTGGTCGTGTGTTTGCAATATATTATCGCCTCCTATTCCCTGAGAAAGCGCATCAGCGTAATGCGTCGGTAGTTAATGAACGCCTGCCACTGTGGAGAAAGAATATAAAAAGAATATATCCACAAAAATGGACTGCAGTATACCTAAACAAAATAAGGGGGTTATTCACTAGAGCCGAAGGATCCAGGCGTAGCTTCGGCTGATCCTTCGGCTCTCTTCGGGCCGCCGGAGCCCTTCCGTTCAGGGCTGCTGTACGGGCTATTGAGGAAGCCAGACGGCATGTAATGACTAGCCACTTGGCTTCCTGATTAGACGGGAAGCCGCCCCCATGCTTCTCGTCACTAGGTGAGAAAGCATGGAGCCGGCTTCCCAGCCAATCGGGAAGTCGGGCAGCGTGTAATGACGCACTGCCTGGCTTCCTGATACTGGAAGTATTGGGCTAGGCATCGGAGCATTTGGGTGAGTACGAGTACTCGCCCAAATACTCATGACTGATGGATTCATCAATTTTTCGTCCCTCCGTTAAAAACCCCAATAAACACACGGACTGCGCGGCATGGATTTTAACGGCCACAGCAGCCCTTTTATTAAAATATTATGTCATTACAGGTTCATTTTATATCGTTGTTTGAGTCTAAATAGGTAATGTGGGGGTACAGCTCAAATGGGGGATCACCTTCCCTGGGGAAAAGGCAGTCCAGGCAGCAAAGTTCTTTTCCAAGCTGACTTGCAGTCAGTTTTTATTTAAAAGGTTGCAGTAAAAACATCCATCCAGGCTCCGACTAAACAGGCCGGTTTCCTCTCTACCAGGGGGGGGCGGGGGGGGGTGACCTTGTCTCAGCCACCTCACAAAACCAAAGTATTCCCAGCAATCTTTTACTCAAAAACCACATCCCACTTGCAGCTCTCTTAGGCTGGGCACACAGCTTCCAAACAAAAGTCTTGCGATGGTTGTAAGGTACTTTAAAAAAACATAAGATCTGCCCATCTTGGACCGGCAGATCGTACTTGCGATGATCGCAAGCCGCGCCCCCCTGAAGGGCGGGCTTCCGATGACCGCAATGCCGAACGGGCAGTGTGCGCTTGCGCACACCGGCCCGTCCGGCTTTTATCTTACAACCATGCTACACACACGCCGAACATCATACGATGCTCGGCGGGTTTTCGAACATGTTCGTAAGTTTAAAGTCGTGCGACCTTACAGTAGTAGAGGTCGCACGGCTTCCACACACCTTACGATAATCGTACGATCGCGGGATTTCCCGCGATTAACGTACGATTATCGCAAGGTGTGTGGTGACCTTCAGAATGCTGTATGAGTCCCAGGCCAGAGCAGCACCATTCTCCAGCCTTCCCCTTTTATCTCACCTGGAGAATCAATCATTAATCAATTAACCGCTTGCCGTCGGACGGATGATAAAATCCGCTTGCCGTCGGAACGGACGGACGGACGATAAAATCCCATCGGCGGGTTGCCATAATTAGACAGCTTTTTTTCTGCTCTTGCGCGTCTCCTAGCGCGCGCACGGGCAGAAAAAACACGTCCGTTCTTCACAGCCGTTACCAGCAGTTTGACATACAAACGATCGGCGGCTTCATAGCCGCCGATCGCTTGTATGTTGT